>NC_142931.1:114313832-114363832 GCF_046866305.1 Octopus bimaculoides
ACTAAGGGACATGCTCAATAGGTTAATGTCAAGCAACTGATCAGTAAATCTGTGATATTGAACAGAATATTGGATGTAGCCCATCTTTTATACTAAGACAAAACAATGAACATGATACCACTTCCAATCTGTTACGATCAGAAGCCATGAAAGCCACTGCCTGGTACTGCATCAGGGGATAGATTATTATTATTATTATTATTATTATTATTATTATTATTATTATTATTATTATTATTATTATTATTCAGTAGTTTTATTTTTATAACGTGCTTTCACTTCACTACCGAGCGCAGCTCTGTGCGCCTTGGGTATGTGCTGTGGTTTGCTGTGGTGCTCTTATGTTTACTGTATTGAAATTGTTTTGCGTAGAATGTGTGCAGTACCCAGTAGTGCAATTTTCTGTATGTTATATATATTTGTAAGTCCTGGTGTTTTTGTTATGTATTTGTCTGAATATTTTTTTATTATACCTAAGGCACCTACTATGATAGGAATTGTTTCTGTTTTTAGATTCCACATTCGAGTTATCTCTATTTCCAGGTCTTTGTATTTTGAAAGTTTTTCCATTTCTTTTAGAGAAACGTTGTCATCTGCTGGTATTGAAACATCAATTAGAAGGCATTTTTTTCCTTCATGATCTTTGACAACTATATCTGGTCTATTTGCCTTAATTTCTCTATCTGTGTGTATTGGCATATCCCAGAGTATGGTTGCTTTCTCGTTTTCTGTGACCTTTTCTGGCGTGTGTTTATACCATCTTTTTTCTGTTGCTATTCCATAATGTTGGCATAGCTTCCAGTGTATATAGGTCCCAGCTCTGTCGTGTCTGTGAATATATTCCTTCTTAGCCAGGAGTGGGCAGCCAGAGATTATTATTATTATTATTATTATTATTGTTGTTGTTGTTGTTGTTGTTGTTGTTGTTGTTGTTTTTTTTGTTAAGGCGGCGAGCTGGCAGAATCGTTCGCACGCCGGACAAAATGCTTAACGGCATTTTTTTCCGACCGTGTGCTGTGAGTTCAAATTCCACTGAAGTCGGTCTTGCCTTTCATACATTTGATGTCAATAAAATAAGCCTCAGTTTATTACTGGTTTCAATGTAATTGATTCCCCCTCCCCCTTCCCTTTAAAATCTGCTGACCCTGTGCAGACTTCAAACTTTTATCATTATGGTACTGAGCTAACAGAATCTTTAGCGCGTCGAACGAAATGCTTAACGGCATTTCTTCATATTTCTTCCTCTCTGAGTTCAAATCACACCAACGTTAACTTTACCTTTCGGGTTCGATAAAATAAAGTACCAGTCACGTACTGGGTCGATGTAATTGACACACGCCAGCGCTCTAAAACTCATAGCCTTAGACCAAAATTGGAATTTGTATTGTCAAAATATAATATATTTTAATATTCACATATAAATTCACACACACACACACACACACACACACACACATACACATATTCATGCACATACATATACGTGTGTGTACGAGAACGTTTGAGTACATATGGGAAAGTGTATATGTGTGTGTATGTATGTATGTATGTATGTGAAGACTTTACATAGTTTCTGTTTTGTATTTACTCCCTAAAGTGTTTAACATTGCTTGTTTTAGTATTTGAGATGTCCATACAGTGAATAAAGAAACCATTATTATCAACCTTATCATCATCATCATCATCATCATCATCATCATCATCATCATCATCATCATCATCATCATCGTTATCATCATCTTCGGTAATATTAATGCCATTATTATCAATATTTACCATCACCCGCCTATCATCATCATCATCATCATCATCATCATCATCCTGAATAGCTTCAAAGTCTTCATCGATAACATCGTCTCCACCACCATCGTCTTATATCGTCATTTCTATCAGACATTCCAGGCATTATCGATATTTAACTGCCTCCCCGCTCCCCACCCTTATTCTGCCCTCATTCATTCCACTTCCCAAATACCGAAATTCCAAACCACAAACCCTCTGTCTTTCCCCTTATACGCTCTTCTCTCAACATTTATCAACCATCACCCCACGTCCTCTTTCATATAACAGGCTGTTCGGAGGGAAATGAGTTTAAGTTAACAAGAACTTTTGTAATATGCTCATTTTTTTGTTTTTTTTTTGTTTTCCTTTTCCCGAAGCGATCATTGACGCACCTTAGTCAAACAAATAACGGACAGGATAATAAAAAGAAGTAAAAAAAAAAAAACGGACTTGAATAATGTATAAAATAAAATAAAATAAGCGAATAAATGAAGAAAAATAATGGTTTCTTTTGAATAAGGAACAAATATCCTATTTGGTTAAGGGAGCGGAAAATCGGATGTCGTGACAGTAATTCCATTCCTAAATATATTGGCAGAGTAAGTGATGTGAAATAATTTCGGCCGGGGAACGAAAACTTTCTTTAGATTCTGTAGATTTTAATTCTGCGTTTTAACAGTCCTAGTTTATAGAGGAAATAATAAATTATAAAGTTAACTTGATAGATGGCGCCTGGTATAAGAGATTAGATTAACCTAAATATATTACTGGTATATGATACTACAGGCAAGACACTAGAGGGATAAAATCTGCTTCCGTGAGGTTTTTCAGAAGTAATTTGTAACTAAATTTTGTAAATTGTTTGTATTAGTTTTCTACTTACTTCGAAAACAACACTTCCCAAAACGATGAAACTAATTTAGAGTAAGTCAATGTTATCTATCCAAGCATGATATTGGTAATTATTATCGATCAACATCGGATAAAGTGCCTAGTCTTATTTGACTACATTTAAAATTTAAGATGTCCGGGGATATAAACTGTTTCTTTAAAGTATTGATTATTTGCTGCCTTCAAATTTTTTTTCTTTTTTTCAGAATACTGAGAGATGCAAAGCGTTGTGTTTTATTTTAGTTTCTTTGTTGTCCTATTGTATGGTATGGCGGACTATCAATTGAATCCCAGACTCAAGCTCTAATACATGCTCTAAAATCCGACACCAAGTGGAACTTGGCACCAGATCTTGAAGAATGTAGAATGGTGTGCACTGTAATGTGTACAGGAATGTACATACCTCAGGGTAGAATGAAGCATGCAGAATGATATACACTGTCTAGAAACACTACTACACCTATGCCAATCTGAACTTACGTAGTCTGATATTGTTGCTGTACACTGAAAGAAGCCCGTCGTATATATATATATATATATATATATATATATATATATATATATATATATATATATATATATATATATATATATAAACAATATATGAGTATATGCATATATATGTACATGTATGTACATACCTTCATCTACATGTACATATAGATACATATCTGGGTACATGACGTTGCAAAAAACATGGACAAAATGATAAACAAGTTACAAAAAACAAGCAGGCCACATAGAGGACATATTCTTCATCAGCTGCCACCATTAAAACACTGGTATGTGTGTGTGTTTGTGCATGTGTTTGTGTCTGTGTTTGTCCCCCTCCTACAGATTGACAACCGGTGCTGGTGTGTTTACGTCCCTGTAACATAGTGGTTCGACCTAAGTGACCGATAGAATAAGTGCCATACTTGAAAAAAATAAGTACAGGCATTGATTCATTCGATTAAGAATTCTTCAAGATGGAACCCCAGCATGGCCGCAGTCTAATGATTAAAGCAAATGAAAGATGAACTACTTCAAGCGTTACCAGCACTACTTTATGAGGGCAAGTTCCCATTTTTAACTATAAATGAATCCTTTTTGCAAAGGAGGAAGAAGCTTAATGGAACCAGTTTATTACTGGTACTGATGCACGCTGAAAAGCTCTGTAAGACATAAATTCAGTACCCTACTTTCATTGCTGTCCCCACACCCTGATTTTGATGTTCGTCGATATAATGAATTGTTCAGATGTAGGTGGGATTTAATAAAGAAAAGAAATCGCTGCTTCTCCCTCACCACCAACCCTATTGGAATCAAAGACAAAGTTGAATGTGTCTGGATTTGAACTGAGGACAAAGGGTGTAAGGAGGGGTGAAACTAAATAGCATAAAGCATTTAATTGGTGTTCTGCTGTCTCCACCATCTCCATTAGCAGACAGCGTTCTAACATAATGAATAATAACAAGAAGTACAACTACATTAAACAATATCAAAAAAATATAATGGCCGCTTCCCAAGTTAAATATAAAATGAATTACATGTGCCAATAAAACGACGGCTAAATTATCAAAACTGACGCAATTAGTCCCGACAGATTTTATGAATTCAACAACTGACAATGGAAACAAAAATCACCACTTCATTATTATTTTAATAAACCATTGATCATATTATGTTATTGATACAGTGGAGAAGGAGAGTTGGCTAGAGACGGTAGGGTGTCTAACTGAATTACTTATAATATTATAATATGTAGTCTCGACTGTTTATGTTTTAAGTTCAAATCTATTTCAAATTTGTTTCGTTTTTATTGTAATTTCAAATGATGGTGGGTAAAAGAAGTAACATCAATATATGGAATAGGGTCAATTCGGCCAACTTTTAGATAAGCATTAATGTTGTGTGTCTGTCGTTAGAATAAAGCGAAATTCTCAAGAGTAACTTTATATTATAACAACGATAAGACTAAGCGGAAGTCTCTGGTGAGCAAAGTTCAAGAATTTATTTCGAAGACTAACTAAATCAAACTCACATAACTGAATCAGTCATTGTCTCTGGAGAAACAATGTGAACGTCATAAGGCCTCACTCTTCCCATGATTCAATGCACTGTGTCTGATTTGATAAATAAATTCAGAAGAGAAACCATAGTATATTATGGCGCGTAAAGCATCAAGGTTGAGAACCAAGTGTGAGAACGGGATATGATGCTTTGTCGTAGAACAGGCAAAAAAAGTGTCACTGCAGCCCTTACATACACACACATACACACACACATACTTATAGATACATATATGTGTATGTATGTATGTATTTAATGTTGAATGTCAGAATAAAGAGTACTCGATACCAAAGTAGAGACTAAATAAATATTTTTTACTTAAGCGAATCAATATCTTGTTACTCTGAGTTCCATCTGTAGATGCAGAGTGTCTTTGAGCAAAAATTAAGCAAAGTACTCGGAATGTAGAGTTAAGTATATCTATTTATTAACGCCGAGCAAACGGTTGTTCAACACCGTTTCATTCTTTCTGATGTTATCACTAACTAGAGCTACACTAAGAAACCAAATGAAATAAGGAAAATTACTATTGAAGACATGTTGCTTGATGGTGATGTCATCTTGTGCAATTTTAAAGATGGTTTTCAGAATCATATGGACAGATTCTCGAGGGTTTGTAGCAACTTGGGTCTCATAATCTCAAAAAGACCCTAATTAGGGTACAAGGTCATTTGAGCACCTCCTTGTACTAATATCAGAGATAACGAAATGGGGTAGTACATGAGTTTCAGTAAGTCAATGAGACGGCTACAGACTAACTTTTCCCTAAGTGCAAGCTTCAAGAAGTGCACTGGCAAAGACAGCTATTACTTTCCCATGATAAAAGCCTGAGGTTATCTATCAGAAAAATTCCGTATAAGAACGTGATACAGACAACATACTCTTCACAAGAATACAAAATCATGTGCTTTATGTGATTCATATGTGGTGTCAACGCAGGATTCTTAGAATCAAATGGCCGGATAGGATCTGCTATAGTACCGAACTTATTAGGTCAGGCATTCTCTTCATGTTCACTTTCACGCCTACCAATGACAATTGTGAAGCTTTTGACATGTCCGCTGAATTGATGATGGCCGCATTCCACAACAGCGGCTGCGCTCATCTGAATTGATATAGATCGAGAGTCAAATGCTGCCCACATCTGCGACATCATATGAGGATCTGTGCAAGCATGATATGGAAGCAACTTCCATAAATCATGTCACTTGAGAAGCAGTCGCAAAAAACAATATTCTCTTGAAACAAGCATCATAGAATGTGACGAAATGGAATCAAAGTCGGTATTAGAACGAGAGGATTAATTGAGGAAGAAGAAATTGTGTTGCCATTGAAATTCAACGTGCAACATCCTCATTAGAAGTACCGGTTTTTATACATCAGATCTACCGTCAAAACTACGTGTCTGAGATTGGATTTCACAATCATTTCACAAAGTACTCTTTCACCTTCTCATTCTAAAGATCCCCTCCCTATCATCTGCGAAGCTGACGAATCTCTCTTTCTCCCTCGCTCTGTCTCTCTCACCTTTTCTCTCTTTCTTTCACTCCTTCTATCTCTTTCTCTCTCTCTCTATCTGTCTCTCTCTCTCTTTCACACAAACACATAAATGCATGATGCCCACCATGATGTATGTATGTATATATGCATGCATGCATGCATGCATGTATGTATGTATGTATGTATATATGTGTGTATGTGTGTGTGTTTGTATGCGTGTCTTTGTGTCAGTTTGTCCCCCATTCACCGCTTGAGAACTGGTGTTGGTGTGTTTACATCCCCATAACTTAACGGTTCAGCAAAACAGACCGATAGAATAAGTACCAGACTAAAAAAAATAGAAGCAAAAGTACTGGAGTCGCTTCATTCGACTGAAAATTTTTCAATATTGTGCCCTCGCCCCTGGTGCCCCAGCATGACCACAGTGTAATGACGAAAGCAAGTGAAAGATAAAGAATATATATATATATATATATATATATATAGTATGCTGTACTTACACGACATAGTACGTCTGTACATAGTGTTGGCTAAAAATCTATAGACTTGTTCTATAATATATAAAATAGAATAACCTTGAAATAAAGCACTGTTTCTGTCCCAATACACACACACACACATACACGCGCGCGCGCACGCACACACATAGGCGCTGAGCTGGGAGAATCGTTAGCACGCGGCGCGTAATGCTTAGCGGCATTTCGCCTGTCTTCACGTTCTGAGTTGAAATTTTGCCGAGGTTGACTTTGCCTTTCATCCTTACAGGGTTTATAAAATAATTATCATTTGTGTCATGGGGTTGATGCAATAGACTTAAACCATACCCGAAATTGTTGGCTTTATGCCGAAATTTGAAATCAGTATATATATGTGGTGTGTGTGTGTGTGTGTTTGTGTGTGTGTGTGTGTGTGTGTGTGTGTGTGCGCGCGCGTGCGTGCGTGTTTGTGTGTATGTGTGTGTGTGTACACACACGTGTACAAGTATTTGCATATATACATCTTTCGCCATTGTGTACCTTTTTCTTTCTCTATCTTTCCTTATAATAGAATCGTACAAATTATTTACACATATTTACATACATACATACATACATACATACATACATACATACATACATACACACACACACACACACACACACACATATATATATATATATATATATATATATATATATATATATATATATATATTTATTTATTTATATTTATTTATTTGTATTTATATATATATATATATATGCTTTTATGCTTGTGTGTGTACGAGAATGTGTGAATGCGCGCGCGGATGTGTGTTAGTTTGCGTGATTTCGGGTGTGTAAACACCTATGTAAATTGATCGGCAGTGTCCATCCCTTGCCACAATTTCTCATTTCGACTCAGATAATTTATTAATGTATTTAAATATATGCATACTTATTTACATTTCTCGCTATTCACTTGACTATCTACTTAATTTTTATCATTTGTCTCCTCTCTCTACTGAATGACATTCTATCGCCTCTACTTTCTTTCAGTCACTTATTTCTCCTTGTCTAACTATTTTGTCTAATCTTTTCCATTGACCAATAAGGTCTAGAACCAGAAACGTGATTCCAATAGCTCAAAGAAGCTATTTCAAAGAACGCTTCCTTTTCGTCTTCGTGTAAGCAGATCATCAATGTCAAGAGATGCTAGTGAAAACCCATCTCCTTTCGAGATAGTGTAGTAAAATCCAAACAAGACCCTCGTCAAGAAATCAATGCTTCCGCTGCTTCCACAGGTAGTTTTGATGAGTGTATACCACTTACGCCGATAACAGCAAGCAAACTTTTGAGGTCTTAATGCGACAACTGGTAGTGCTGGGCTTGTTGAGGGGCGCTGCTGTTCTTTCAGTGACTAAAAATAAGGTAGGGTGCGGATCAGTCTGCTCAGTTCGGAGTGATGGTCATCAGTTTATCGGACGTTTAGTCGTGAATAACAAATTTAACCCTTTGCCGCTCCTGCGTACCACATGTGACACACAAGACATTTCCCTAGGGTCCGTGTGTCATAGATGATGGACATTCCTAATCATTTTCACCCACCAGAGTAACCTGGAACTCTTGAAAGGAAAGCTTTATTTTAGCCCGAACAGTGCCCCTGATGAAGCCCAACACTACTAGTTACCGCACTAAAATATCAAAAGTTCACATGATATTATAGGTGTAAGTGTTATACGGTCATCCAAATTACCGGTAGAAGCAGCAGAAGCACTGTTTTCTTGACAAGGGTCTAGTTTGGATTTTAGTAAAATGGTGAAATGTTGCTTGAAAGGAAATGGGTCTCACCAACGTCTCCTGACATTGATGATCTACTACACGAAAACGAAAAGGGACCGTTCATTCAATGGCTAACTAAAAGTCTAAGGGCAAGCATAGATGTTTAGGACAAACTTATGAAAATGCTTTGGGCAGATAAAGTATTAGCACTTTAGAATAGTACCAATACTCTGGAGAAGTAGGTATATATATACATGTGTGTATGTATGCGTATGTTTGTGTTTGTGCGTGTGTGTGTGTGTGTGTGTGTGTGTGTGTGTGTGTGTGTGTGTGTGTGTGTGTGCGTGTGTGTGTGTGTGTGTGTGTGTTTTATACTAAGGGCAAGACACTAGCGGGATTAAAAGTAAAATGTGCTGCCTTGAAGTTTACTCTAATATGTAAGCAGCACCCTTATACGGTTCGCACATTAACCTCCTTAGATTAAAGGCCGAAAACAAATTAAAAGTACGTTATGGATCGCCACCTGTTTCGACGATGAGCATTGAAACTGAACTATTGTCTAATCACTGAATTGTACTGTGTGCGATGAGTATTACGTTAAAGGCAATACTCGGACAAGATCAGTGTGAGAAACTATTTAAGAAAGATTTTTTCTTTGAATTACAGAATTGCAGTCTATCTGACGGGCTTCCGCCCAGTTTCCGTCTATCTAGCTGTACTCACAAAATTTAGGCCATTCCAAATGCTATGGTAAAAAGAAACACTTAGCCACGATGTCACGCAAAGAGAATTCAACACGGGAGTTCATTATGCACGAAGCAATTTTTGTATTTAACCAGCCGGGATATACCTGCCTCCACCCCAATGTAAATCCTGTGGTTGTGACTCATCTGAGAAAAGATTTCAATGAAAAGAATTTGTTTGGATGATTAAAATTTGCACAACAAATATAACCACCTGTGGAAGTTGAAACAATTGTGACAAGACAATAAAGAAAGTATGATAAATAGAAGTACTTAAGTAAAGTAGACGTTATTAAATAAATAAATAAATAAATAAATAAATAAATAAATAAATGGATGAATAAATAAATGAATGAATAAGTAAAAACATGTCTAGGTGTTGTCGTTTTTTATATTTTGTTGCTGTTGAAGATCTCTTCGTAATCGTATCTGAAACGTAAATGAAAAACAAGCAATGAAAATTTGTGACAATCTTTTGTTATTCTAGGAATATACGACTTCAAATAAATAAATAATGGTCATTTTTAAGAAATTATTTTTAACATAGGCTCAAGCCCATAAGTTTGTAGGGAGTGTTAGTCAAAATCATTTATCCCAAGATTTAATCTGTACTTTATTTCACCAACTTTGAAAAGATGAAAGACGAAATTGACCTGGGCGGGGTTTGAGCTCATAACAAAAAGAATAGCAAATAAATAAACAATTCTATTATATTCACGAGCCCTGAAATTTGTGGTGAAGATGCTTGTGGGTTACATCAACACCCGTGTTCAATTAGTAGTTATTTCATTGACACCAAAGGTAGAAAAGGCAGAGTTGACCTTGGGGGAACTTGAACTCCGGAAGAGATGCTACTAAGCAATTTGTATGGTGCAGGTAAGGACTCTGCCCACTCGCTGCTTTAGTAACAAATATATAGTGGTGCCGATTGAGTACAGGGCCAGCAGTTTTTAAGAAAATGTGTAAGTCGGTTACATCGATTCAAATATTTGACTGGTACTTATTTTATCGCCCCCGAAGGGATAAAAGGTGAAGTCGACCTTGGTGAAGTTTGAACTCAGAATGTATAGACGGACGAAATGCTACAAAGCTTTCTGCCCTTCGTGCTAATGATTCTGCTAGTTCGCCACCTTTCAGCAGCAAATAAATAATTCAATGCATTTTACTGGACACTAACGATTCTACTCATCCACCGACTTAAGTGGAATACGTAAGATATTTACTTTTAATTTAGACACACAGCAAATTATTTTGAAGCGACGGTGTTAGACGATAACATCGATTCCAGTACTTCATACTTATTATATTTCCTCAACCCCGAAAGGGTGAAAGGCAAAGTTGACTTCGACGGCACTTAAATTCAAAATGTAAGGAATCTAAATTCTACAAGGAATTTTTGCTTACTCATCTTAATCCATAGGAAATCTAAAGTAATTATTTCAAATTTTGGCACGATGTAAATACTTTTAAAGGGTGGAAATAATCGATAACATTGACACCAGGACTTGGCTGGTATTTTATATTATCGATCCCGAAAGAATAAAAGATAAAGTTGACATCGGTGGCACTTGAACTCAGAAAGTAAAGAATTACAACTAAATGCAGCAATGCATTTCACCTGCCGCCCTAATGACGTCCTAATACAACATAACATAGCAGTCCAGCAAAAGATAGCGATAGAATTAGTGCCAGACTAATTTAAAATATATTCAGTATTAGAATCAATTTGTTCGACCAAAAACCTTTCGAGGTGATGCCCCAGTATGGCGACTGTCTAATGAATGAAACAAGTAAAAAATAAAAGATAACTGCGACGATGAGCGGGATCGAGAAAAGAAACGTTTTGATAAAAGCTTAAACTTTAAATGAATAAGCGAAGGGCGACAAAAACAGGGATTCTTACTGAAACGAGATTTAAATTGCTTATCTACCTCTCTCTACTGCATCAAAGTTATTCGGAGAAATCCAGAAGTTTGATGTATTTCTGGAAATGTGATAGCAATGATCGACACTTCTTTTGGGTCAAATAAACACACGCACTATATATTCGTCCTTCACTTCAGCTTTATTATTGTTCTAGTTTTGGTGTCCTTTGAAATGTTTCGTCACACGTCTTGTGACCTCTTCAGCTACTCTCCTTCGCGCGTGTCTCCTATTTTGCTTAGTCTCAGCAGACACATCCTGAAATATAACAATAACTGTTTTAACACACGATTTCACATCAGGAATCTTGCAAAATAAATACATAACCGTGACACCAGTAAGTTATATCTGACATGAAACATTCACAAACCAAAGTTCAGCATGTTTAAGGTGTCACATATTACCCCCAAAATTTAACGAATGCGCATCAGTGTTTCCGAAGTGGTTCTCAGCTCAACGGAGGCATGACATATCTGAAACAATTAATCGGTGGTTCGCACCGGGGTCTTTCAGCCAGTTAACTACAGGTGAATGGTAGGTCTAGTCGGCTAGAGATGAGCAACAGTTATACAACATTAATATCTTCAAGCCATCGTGTATCATTCTGATCTTTCAACATTTGTGACTTACAGCTGCCCCAAAAGGGAAGTATGAAGTGTTTGATACGTGACTTGAGCAGAGCCAAACTAGAACGCTCAAGAGAAAACACACACATACACACACACACGCGCGGGCATGCGGGCGTGCGGGCGTGCGAGCGTGCGGGCGTGCGGGCGTGCGGGCGTGCGGGCGTGCGGGCGTGCGGGCGTGCGGGCGTGCGGGCGTGCGGGCGTGCGGGCGTGCGGGCGTGCGCACACTAACACAGGGATATGTCTGAATATTACAGATGCCTGTAATATACAATCTCACCTTTCGTAGTATATTATATATACAGATGTGTGTGTGTGTGTGTGTAATATATATTATATACATATACTTCTTTCTCTCTCTCTCTCTCTCAATATATGTATATACATATATATAAATACACCCCCAAGCACGCACGCACACACACACACACACACACACACACACACACATATATATATATACCAAATGCGACTAAGATGTTAGGAAACACCTACATTGCTAGAAATAAGAGCACTTATTTCTTCAATATAGGTGTCTCCTAACAACCTAATCGCATTTAGTGACATTTTTAATTTTCCATTTTTGGTGAAACATTGCAAACTGCTGTTTAGAGTAATTTTACATGTCTGTTTTGGAGTACTTGATTCATGGATTTCCCATTTGATTACGTTGCTTTTTAATTCACTCGGAGTTCGTCATTTCTGCAGCTTTGATTATATATATATATATATATATATATATATATATATATATATATATATATATAAAACATTTGGGATTCGGTTTGCAAGATTCTTTATCTGAGTTCGTGTGTTAAATTATAAGGCACTAAAAAGGAATGACTCTCCTCATACACAACAGTATATATATATATATATATATATTTAAATCGCTGGACCACTGGTGGTAAATAAAATTTCAAAATTTTTTTTTGCTGAACTATGATTTATTAATATATATATATATATATATATATATATATATATATATATATATATATATGTATAACATGTAGCTGTATCTATGTATAAGTATGTATGTATGTATGTATGTATGTATGTGTGCAGATTTGTATGTTTTGTTTTATGTGTATTCTCATGCATACAGTTACATACCTGACATGCTTATATATATATATATATATATATATATATATATATATATATATATATATATATATATATATTTATTTATTTATGTATGTATGTCTATTATGTGTGTGTCTGTCTTTATGTGTGAAAGATATGATCCATTATCCCCTCGCCCTTTCCTACTCAGCCCTACCCATTTTCCATTAGTATTTACTTGATGAGAAATTAGCGACCTAATTATATATATATATATATATATATGTATATATATATATATATATATATATATATATATATATATATTTCTTTTATTACAAAAATAACGTAAACCTCCAGGATAACGAAAACCTTAACCAACGGCACTTTTGGAAATTGCGTTCCCTTAAAGGCAAATCACTGGCAACTAGTTAGTCGATTTACGTCTGCTTCTCAACATCGGTTTCAAATTTTGGCACTAAGCCAGCAATTTCAGAGGAGAGGGTAAGTCGACTACATCGACACTACTACTCGACTGGTACTTATTTCATCTACCCTAAAAGGATGAAAGCCATTTGTTGAATTTCAACTCAGAGCATAAAGACAGATGAAATGCCATAAAGCGTTTTCCTCGGCCTGCTAATGATTCTGCCAGCTTGACACCTTAAAAGCTTCCCAAATAGTGACAACAATCTGGAGGACTTGAGAAACTTTCATCCTTGTTGAATCGACAAAATAAGTACCAGTTGAGAACTGAGGTCAATGTAACTGGCTTAGGCCCTTTCTCGGAACTGCTGTCCTTGTGCCAAAATTTGAAACTGTTATTTTGGAAGTATATAGTTGTACACCCAGGGTGCGTTTAGAAGTAAAGGAAGAAATTAATCATCTAATGTTTCTCGTTTCTCCCTCCTTCTTTTTTACTCTACCTCCTTTATTTAGTTAATAAATAGATTTCCGAAAGACTTCCTAAACAACGGAAAATATACAAAAATTCGCAAATAGCCTTTTCTCAAATCTCTCTGAATGTTACAGTTGTTTCGGAAGTTTATTGACACTCACACAAACAGAAACACACACACACACAACGCACGTACATATAAACATATGCATGACATAAATAGACGCACAAACATATACACATACACACACATTACACTAACAGAAACACATATAAACACTCAAATACCGCAAGAAAGATACACACACATCCAAACGTTTACAAACACACGCACATGCACACAGATACACACTGCAGAAACAAACACACACAAACACACACACACACACACACACACACACACACACACACACACACTGGGCAGGTTAATGAAAATGACAGGCAATCAGTGCACAGAAAACATAGAGAGCCGGTCAAAGAGAGGGAGAGAGAAGGACAGTGAAAGAGAGTGAGAGAGGAAGACAGGGAGAAAGAGAGAGAGAGAGAGAGAGACAGACAGACAGACAGACAGACAGACAGACAGACAGACAGACAGACGGACAGAAAGAGTGAGAGAGAGGAAAAGAGTTAATGAATAGCGGTGAGAAATAGCATATTTAATGTCGTATTTTTGTGAGTCTCTCATTTTAATGGAAAGGAGGAAAAAAAAGACAAAAGTAAAAACAGAGAAAATGAATGGGAATATAATTCACAAACAGATACACGCACACAGTTGCACACGCACCCACACGCACACACACACACACACACACACACACACACACACACACACACATACATATGCATACATACAGGCGTATGTAAAAGAATGAGAAACAGAATGTTTCTATAGCGATTGCCTGTATGCCTTTTCAGTTTAGTATAATCTCGAAAGTTAGGATAACCTCTTTCAACAGGTTTATCCAGTGCACGAATTATTAAAACTATTACAATCGGACACGCGTAAGGCCGACACAAGTACAGATTCACCTATCAGTCTGCAGTTCACTTTGTCTGTTTGTCTGCATATCCGTCTCTCCGTCTGTCTGTTGTCTGTCTGTCTGTCTGTCTCTTTACTTTCTCACTTTCTCTCTTTCTCACACATCTCCGTCGTTCTCTTTCTCTTTCTCACACATCTCTGTCGCTCTCTCTCTCTCTCTCTCTCACTCTAGTCATCTTTATTTTTTACCCGCTATGTGTGTGTGTATATATAAACATATAAGCACACACACACGCACACACACACACGCACACACACACACGCACACACATATATATATATTCATAGTTATATACATATTATACATATACATGCATGTCTAAATATAAATATTCAACTACATATATATATATATATATATATATATATTTGTTTCATGTATATGCATGTACATCTATACTACTGCCATATTATATTGGCAAATAACCTTTACTGTATATATGTATACATAGATAGGTAGATAGTTAGAAAGATAGATATACATATATATATATATATATATATATATATATATATATATATATATATATATATATATATATATATATATATATATATATATATATACAAGAAATGAGGGCAGGGAATCGTCAATTAATAATAGAATTAACAATTAACAATTTTGCCAAGTAGTTCAGTATGAAATAAACCTTTATCGGTAAGACCATTTATCATCATAAATATAAGGGATTAGCAATTGAGTTGCTTCTCCAACATACTGAAAATTCAGAAACAGCAGTCAAAGAACTACCGTTTCTAAACTACAAATTTTTCTCTAAAACGGATGGCGATATTTATGGCACACATAGAACAAAAAACCGGAGGGAAAAGCACAAACAAAACAAGCCTTTAGTTAATTGGGTACGAATCGTTTCATGGTTAAGCGAACGAAAACTTCACTATTCCAATCTTCAGCCCAAATATTCTGATAAATTTGAAAGTGTCTCTAAAAAAAATTCACGGTAATCCTCGGCCACGCGACACCAAAAATCAACGATAAGAAAGGCACTTACGAATTCATCGGCCAGCGAGTTCAGGCATCCCACCCCAAAGAAATCCATTCCATGTGCGCCACAAATAGTCCCGTATGAAAAAAAGTTCCGTGTGGAGGGATTACGGTTTAACTATCTAACTTAGAGATATCAAATATAAAATATACAAGAAATGAGGGCAGGGAATCGTCAATTAATAATAGAATTAACAATTAACAATTTTGCCAAGTAGTTCAGTATGAAATAAACCTTTATCGGTAAGACCATTTATCATCATAAATATAAGGGATTAGCAATTGAGTTGCTTCTCCAACATACTGAAAATTCAGAAACAGCAGTCAAAGAACTACCGTTTCTAAACTACAAATTTTTCTCTAAAACGGATGGCGATATTTATGGCACACATAGAACAAAAAACCGGAGGGAAAAGCACAAACAAAACAAGCCTTTAGTTAATTGGGTACGAATCGTTTCATGGTTAAGCGAACGAAAACTTCACTATTCCAATCTTCAGCCCAAATATTCTGATAAATTTGAAAGTGTCTCTAAAAAAAAATTCACGGTAATCCTCGGCCACGCGACACCAAAAATCAACGATAAGAAAGGCACTTACGAATTCATCGGCCAGCGAGTTCAGGCATCCCACCCCAAAGAAATCCATTCCATGTGCGCCACAAATAGTCCCGTATGAAAAAAAGTTCCGTGTGGAGGGATTACGGTTTAACTATCTAACTTAGAGATATCAAATATAAAATATACAAGAAATGAGGGCAGGGAATCGTCAATTAATAATAGAATTAACAATTAACAATTTTGCCAAGTAGTTCAGTATGAAATAAACCTTTATCGGTAAGACCATTTATCATCATAAATATAAGGGATTAGCAATTGAGTTGCTTCTCCAACATACTGAAAATTCAGAAACAGCAGTCAAAGAACTACCGTTTCTAAACTACAAATTTTTCTCTAAAACGGATGGCGATATTTATGGCACACATAGAACAAAAAACCGGAGGGAAAAGCACAAACAAAACAAGCCTTTAGTTAATTGGGTACGAATCGTTTCATGGTTAAGCGAACGAAAACTTCACTATTCCAATCTTCAGCCCAAATATTCTGATAAATTTGAAAGTGTCTCTAAAAAAAATTCACGGTAATCCTCGGCCACGCGACACCAAAAATCAACGATAAGAAAGGCACTTACGAATTCATCGGCCAGCGAGTTCAGGCATCCCACCCCAAAGAAATCCATTCCATGTGCGCCACAAATAGTCCCGTATGAAAAAAAGTTCCGTGTGGAGGGATTACGGTTTAACTATCTAACTTAGAGATATCAAATATAAAATATACAAGAAATGAGGGCAGGGAATCGTCAATTAATAATAGAATTAACAATTAACTATTTTGCCAAGTAGTTCAGTATGAAATAAACCTTTATCGGTAAGACCATTTATCATCATAAATATAAGGGATTAGCAATTGAGTTGCTTCTCCAACATACTGAAAATTCAGAAACAGCAGTCAAAGAACTACCGTTTCTAAACTACAAATTTTTCTCTAAAACGGATGGCGATATTTATGGCACACATAGAACAAAAAACCGGAGGGAAAAGCACACAAACAAAACAAGCCTTTAGTTAATTGGGTACGAATCGTTTCATGGTTAAGCGAACGAAAACTTCACTATTCCAATCTTCAGCCCAAATATTCTGATAAATTTGAAAGTGTCTCTAAAAAAAATTCACGGTAATCCTCGGCCACGCGACACCAAAAATCAACGATAAGAAAGGCACTTACGAATTCATCGGCCAGCGAGTTCAGGCATCCCACCCCAAAGAAATCCATTCCATGTGCGCCACAAATAGTCCCGTATGAAAAAAAGTTCCGTGTGGAGGGATTACGGTTTAACTATCTAACTTAGAGATATCAAATATAAAATATACAAGAAATGAGGGCAGGGAATCGTCAATTAATAATAGAATTAACAATTAACAATTTATGATGATAAATGGTCTTACCGATAAAGGTTTATTTCATACTGAACTACTTGGCAAAATTGTTAATTGTTAATTCTATTATTAATTGACGATTCCCTGCCCTCATTTCTTGTATATTTTATATTTGATATCTCTAAGTTAGATAGTTAAACCGTAATCCCTCCACACGGAACTTTTTTTCATACGGGACTATTTGTGGCGCACATGGAATGGATTTCTTTGGGGTGGGATGCCTGAACTCGCTGGTCGATGAATTCGTAAGTGCCTTTCTTATCGTTGATTTTTGGTGTCGCGTGGCCGAGGATTACCGTGAATTTTTTTTTAGAGACACTTTCAAATTTATCAGAATATTTGGGCTGAAGATTGGAATAGTGAAGTTTTCGTTCGCTTAACCATGAAACGATTCGTACCCAATTAACTAAAGGCTTGTTTTGTTTGTGCTTTTCCCTCCGGTTTTTTGTTCTATGTGTGCCATAAATATCGCCATCCGTTTTAGAGAAAAATTTGTAGTTTAGAAACGGTAGTTCTTTGACTGCTGTTTCTGAATTCTCAGTATGTTGGAGAAGCAACTCAATTGCTAATCCCTTATATTTATGATGATATATATATATATATATATATATATACACATACATACATATATACATACATACATATACATATTTATATATCATAAGTACATATACATATTTATATATACATACACCATTCATACATACATATGCATAATTATATATCGTACGTATATATATATATTTATATATATATTTATACAAAGAGGGGAGAGGTAGGGGAGAAGACAATGTTATAGTAGTAGTAGTAGTAGTAGTAGTAGTAGTAGTAGTAGTAGTAGTAGTAGTAGATGAAAGAGGAGGAGGAGGAGGGGGAGGAGGAGGAGGAAGAGGAGGAGGAAGAGGAGGAGGAAGAGGGGAGGAAGAGGGGAGGAAGAGGGGAGGAAGAGGGGGAGGAAGTGGAGGAGGAAGTGGAGGAGGAAGAGGAGGAGGAAGAGGGGAGGAAGAGGGGGATGAAGAGGGGGAGGAAGTGGAGGAGGAAGTGGAGGAGGAAGAGGAGGAGGAAGAGGAGGAGGAAGAGGAGGAGGAAGAGGAGGAGGAGGAAGAGGAGGAAGAGGAGGAAGAGGAGGAGGAGGAAGTGGAGGAGGAAGAGGAGGAGGAAGAGGAGGAGGAAGAGGAGGAGGAGGAAGAGGAGGATGAAGAGGAGGAGGAGGAAGAGGAGGAGGAAGAGGAGGAGGAGGAAGAGGAGGAGGAAGAGGAGGAGGAAGAGGAGGAGGAAGAGGAGGAGGAAGAGGAGGAGGAAGAGGAGGAGGAAGAGGAGGAGGAAGAGGAGGAGGAAGAGGAGGAGGAAGAGGAGGAGGAAGAGGAGGAGGCAGAGGAGGAGGCAGAGGAGGACGAGGACGAGGAGGAGGAGGAGGGCAAGGAGGAGGACGAGGACGAGGAGGACGAGGACGAGGTGGACGAGGAGGAGGAGGACGAGGGGGAGGACGAGGACGAGGACGAGGAGGAGGACGAGGACGAGGACGAGGACGAGGACGAGGACGAGGACGAGGAGGAGGAGGAGGACGAGGAGGACGAGGAGGAGGAGGACGAGGAGGACGAGGACGAGGAGGACGAGGAGGGGGAGGACGAGGACGAGGACGAGGAGGAGGACGAGGACGAGGAGGAGGAGGAGGAGGACGAGGAGGAGGAGGACGAGGAGGAGGGGAGGACGAGGAGGAGGACGAGGAGGACGAGGAGGACGAGGAGGACGAGGAGGTGGAGGAGAATACAAATTTAAATGTGTGTTTAAATTTACTAACAAACAAACGTAACCAGAGTCTCCATCGATTCCAACGATGAGAATCGCATTCGTTCTGTAAACTGTAGCGATTCGTTTCTTATATTTCGGTTTTAGCGGTTATGTATTCCGCGCCTCTATGAGGCATTTTATAAAATGTTTGATATTTTGAATTACTGGTTATTTTCCATATGGCAGGCTTCCACACAATTTCCGCCGACTACGTTTAACTCACAAGGTTGCAGTTGAACCAAGGCTGAAATAGAAGACAAACGCTCATGGTGCCACGTAGTGAAACTTAAAACCTTATAATTGAGAAACGAACATTTTGACCATTCTCCCATGCATGCGCTACACACGTATATGGCATTGGTGGTGGTGGTGGTAGTGGTGGTGGTGGTGGTAGTGGTGGTAGTGGTGGTGGTGGTAGTGGTGGTGGTGGTGACCATCTCGTCATCGTCATGCATCGTAGGCTTTCTGCAGCGCGTTGACGACACTGCAACGAGTCTTACCTATTAATCGCGAATTATCCCATGGGAAGAAGAAATAGCATTAGTTTGTTCTGACATTCCCATAGTGTTTTCTTGGCCAAAATATTGCGATATTTGCCATTGTCTTCCTGAACTGGATAGCTGCTGGCCCACAAGGAGTTCATCCGCCACTCGTCAGGTCTTGCTTTTAGTCTTGCTGGGTGTACAGACACCTTCCTCACAAGGGAACCGGTTTAGTCGCCGACTACTCGACCATGAAACAAATAGGACTAACTTACATTGTTGTCAATAGAAGGTCTCATCAACCTATGATGAGATTTCTGGCCTGAGTGACCGTCTACTGTATATTTTATTGACTTTTTTCCTTTCTAATTGTTTTGTTTTACAACTCAAGAGAAGAGCGCCCATGAGCAATTCTTCGAATATTTTCTTGATCTTAGCAACGACCTCGGCTATGATGTTGCAGGCAGAGCGGTTGGTGTCTTTCACAACCTCAACCCACACATAGTAATCCTTGGGATTATAATCGAGGAAATTAGAAATTCTCTGACAGTCACTTCTGATTCTTTCCGGAGGTATGGCAATGATCCGAATCCTGCAGTCACACATGGCCTTCACATAAACGCCTGAATCAAGCCTAAAGCCCTGTTCAAATATATAGGGATGAAATCTAGCGTACAGATGCAGTCAGAATGACTGCTGTGTCCCTTCCTGCTGGCAACAGTTTCCATTGCAACTGTTCATGTTACGTCTTACAGCCTTTACAGAGTTCACAGAGCATTGAGCAGCAGTCATGCTGTCCACATTTTCATACACTGCGCTAATTATCATGATATAGGTAAATTTTTTCCAATATTCAGTTGGATTGTAGTCCTCCAAATCAGCTAACTTTCTCTCAACTACAACATTAATGTTTAAGCTTTGCAAGGCCGTTGTCTGTTTAACAATGCTTCAAATTGTTCCGGAAAAAAAAGGGAACATTAAAAAATTGTCAAACTTAGCCCGAACGCCTTGTACTTGGATTACAGCATAACTGAATTATTGAACACGGTTCAAAATCTTTTTATAGAAAGCGTCTTGCGCTCTAGTTGAATGCACAAAATGCATTTAATGCAGATATGGCGAAAAGTTTTCTGCGACTAATCTTTATTTGTCTCATGCGACAAATGAATATATAATTTGTCTTATGCAACTTCAATGAATATATAGTTATTATTATATAATGAATATATAATTATTGCTAGAAAGAGCTTACTACAAAAAGGTTGCCGTCAAACAGAATATGCAACGAAAAGTCACTGATACAGTGCGACAGTAACGTGTTTTTGTAACATACACATACGTGCATTATATTTGCACGTTTAGTGACGTGCGCATTTTCGTGTGTACATATATGTGTGTGTGTATTTGTGTGTTCTTTCAATCATTTAGTCTTTTACTTGTTTCAATTATTTGACTGCGGCCACTCTGGAGTACCGCCTTTAATCGAACAAATCGACCCCAGGGCTTATTCTTTGTAAGCCTAGTACTTATTCTATCGGTCGCTTTTCTCGAACCGTTGTCAAGCGACGGTGGGTTGGGGGACAAACACACAAATAAACGCGTGCGCGCACACACACACACACATATATGTATGTATGTATATGTATGTATGTATATGTATGTATATATATATATATATATATATATATATATATATATATATATATATATATATATTCATGTGTATTACGTATATATATATATATTTTATTTTTATTTATTTATACGATACTATATTAAATACATGAACACGGACGTGTGTATATGTATTTGTCGCCATGTATAATTTGGAAGAGTCGACATAGAGCCATAGACGGATATATATAATGGAAAGACCACATCTGTGCTATTCATATTTTAGAGAATAATCAAACGATGGTATTATTTGAAACTGAGTGACAGCTACTTGTACGGATGTATATATGGCATACATTAATTCCAGCTACTGTGCATCTCGTTACCTAAGGTTTTATGACAGAATGCAATCCCTGAATGGGGATTAGTGGCATAAAAATTCCTGATATAATATGCTACAGAACAAATCGGGCATCATTTTGCAGACTTTCGGCTGGACACGCTTTGGTTCACCGAAGGAAACCGGATGGGGAGATACACCCGGTATCTCAATTTATTTCGAATAGATTTTACTTGGCCAACACCAGGTTATGTGTTGGTCAATGCTGACTATATAGATATATATTTTGTCGGTCAATGCTGACTATATAAATATATAGTTTAATATATAGACTAGTAGTTGCCTTTGCTTGCAAGTCTACTCTTTCACAACTGTCCACGTATATACACACGCCAAAAACAACACATACACACGCCAAAAACAACACATACACACATCTCCCACAAATGCCCATCTCTAAACACTCCTATATTTGCACATCCACATCCACACCCGTCCCTTTTTAACTCCCCGAAAACAACCACATTTGTATCTGCCTCCTAAACGTTCGTCCATTTTTTTTTTCTTATCTACTATTCTTTTTCACTCACCTGTATTTTCTTCTTTTTCTGGTGAAGAACAGACGTCAGAAACGTTTGTTCAACTTTGTCTTTCTTGTGTTGTCCTTTCATACATTTTTTGTTTCTTTTGTTGTTCTTCACATTTACTATATACATAAAATCACTAAAGAAATATATAGAAATATGTGTATTTACAAAGGTTCATTATGCAACTGACTGATAAATGAATATCCAAATGAGAGATAATATATTTAAAGTTACGAAACAGATTCGTAAATTTAAATAATTTTCTCTCCATTTTTTTTTCTCTCTCCTGGAAATTAAAAAAATGAAAAGATATGAATCACCTGTTAAAATTCAAAACAGAATTGACATCGTATCATTCAATTTTTTAAGGAGACAAAATATTTGATTTGCCATTTATAGAAATCAAATATTATTTGAATACATGTATTTTGCAACAAAAGATGATAGCTGAAGATAACGGAGAAAATTACAAATCGGGTGAATGAATTATAATCTTGTATTATATATGATTTGAATGTCACGTTATCCTATATCATATATGGCTTGAAGGATATATAATCTTATATCATATATGGCTTTACCGTAAAAATAAATAGCCAAAATATTGATTCTTTTCTCTAAATACAAAGCCAACATTTGTAAGGAATCGAGTACCGTTCAATTTGAGTCATGCTCAGTATTAAACGGGTAATGATTTTATTAAACTCAGAAGGTTTATTATTAAACTCACAAAGTTGAGTGGAATGTCTTTTTTTTTTTAAATGCAATGCAGTTATGGCTAGGTGCAAGCATTGCTGTGTGGTTAAAAAGCTCGCTTTGCAGCCACGCAGTTCTGGGTTCAGTCCCATTCTACGGCAACCTAGGCAATTGTCGTCTATTATAGCCCCGCGCCGGACAATGCATTGCGGCTGAATTTGGTAGACAGAAATTGTGTAGAAGCCTATATATTTAGTGTGTGTGTGCGCGCGTGCGCGCGTCGCGTGTGTCTTTGCTTTATTGTTTGTCCGCCTCTACCTTTTGACAACTGGTGTTGTCCTATTTACGTCCCCGTAAGATAGCGGTTCGGCGAAAAAATAAGTACCAAACTTTAATATATATATATTTATATAAAGAAAAAAAAAAAAATATATATATATATATATATATATATATATATATATATATATATATATAGTGTTGAATAATTAGAGAAATGTTCTACCAGTGGCTAGCATGTCCTGTTTAGGGTCACCTCTTTTGTGTATAAATGTCCACTAATTTTATATGATAAATATGTTGTCTATTGACTATTTTATGCAGGCTAGCCACTGGTAGAAAATTTCTCTAATTCTTCTACCCAATATATATTTTCTTAATATGATTTTAGTAATTTTGAAGTAATTCGGCACGTAAATTTTTATTTGCTGCCGACTATAACTGCGTTTGCGCGGTGGATCTCAAAAATTATCTAATATATAAAATAGAGATGTGTGTGTAATCGCTTATCACGTGAAAACGGCTTCACCATTTGCTTCCATACTTGTGATGCATGAATAATTTGACCTCGGATAAATGTTAGGCTCTTCATTTGATTTTTTTAATTAAAAATAAATAATATTTCTTTATATCTAAGATTCACTTCTTTAAAAAGGTTCCTCAATGTCAACTTCCGGTAGCCATAGTTTTTTTTTCACTTTAACTTCAATCGTTACTGTTCTCACTAAAAGTTTTCTCACATTTACTGATGTAAGTAATTTCATAACAGAAGTACGGTTTTGTGTTTTCCTGTTGCTGGGGGTTTTTTTTTCTGGTACCTTCGATACTGGTACCTTCGATACTGAGTGACAAATTTCGCTTCAACCTCACTTTAACTTCAATCGTTACTGTTCTCACTAAAAGTGTACGTTTTCAATCGCTAACAAGTTCACATTTACTGATGTAAGTAATTTCATAATTTACTAACAGAAGTACGGTTTTGTGTTTTCCTGTTGCTGAGGTTTTTTTTTTTTTCTGGTACCTTCGATACTGGCTCTTTGGTTCACTGAGTGACAAATTTCACTTCAACCTGTACAATACTATATTTTTCGTTAAAATTTCTTATTGACTTTCTGCCTGTCGTATTAAGAAACATAATTTCCGTTACCAAGTTATTTTCATTGTTTACTATCTTCTGCACTCGTGTATTTCTGTATTAAACATTTATGTATGTGTGTGTTTGTAAGAGACAGAGTGTGAGTGAGTTAAGGGGTGTGTTGTCATATGCATCCATCATTTTTGGATGTATGTGCGTGTGTGTGTGTGTGTGAGACAGAGTGAGAGAGCGGTGTGTATGTAGTATTTACTCTCTCTCTCTCATACACACGCACACACGCACTTACACACAAAGATGTATGCATATTTATGCATGTACGTATACATAACAAACATCTCTCTCTCTGTCTCACACACACACACATACACACACACATCCATTTCATCTGATGTGTAGTACTCTGTGTGTGTGTGTGTGTGTGTGTGTGTGTGTGTGCGTGCGTGCGTGCGTGCGTGCGTGCGTGCGTGCGTGCGTGCGTAGGGGGTTCCACAATCGCCATTTATTTCAATTACTCTTGTGAGGATATTCAAGTAAATAATTTTTTTTCATTTAATCCCCATTTTAATTTTCGTAAAAGTTTCCAAGTACCAATAAGCAACAATTTCATTCCCGGGCAACGCCGGGTGGCTCTGCAAGTAATGTATAAAGATGTGACGTGTGCCCTTTATTTGTCCCATAATGATATGTTAATTATTAGCGCCCTTGCTGATGAAGGACACAGATAACAAATTATTTGAATTGTTCATTAATGTTCGAAACCTAGGTACAAGTGGTAACTCTTAACCGTGATTTGGACTTTGACTGATCCTTTTAGTGTTCAATGCTTTACTAAAAAGGAAAACTATAATTGTCACTGAATATGATGAGGGTGTTGGAAACACCTACAGTGCTAGAAATAAGAGCTAAACAGCTCTAATGCTGCAGTTAAAGCACATCATTGCATACATATGTACTGATAGGGAATGTAATCGACCGAAAGCACCGGTCGAGAATACTGATCGGTTATTTTCAGCTAATTCCGTGGCCTCGTCAGCAGCGACCGCTTGACTCGGCTATTTCCGGACTTAATTCTCTGTCAGTACATATGTCTTCACTATAAAAAAATCTATGAATGATTTAGCGAATCGCTAATTTGTATACTATTGGTTCCTAGCCTGTGGTCCGTGGACACCTGGTGGTCCGTGGACACCTGGTGGTCCGTGGACACCTGGTGGTCCGTGGACACCTGGTGGTCCGTGGACACCTGGTGGTCCGCAAAGGTAGTACTGGGGGTCCGTGAACATATTAAGCTGACAGACCTTTCAATATCCTGGGATCCGTAGGTAAACTCATTTTATTAAAAGGGGTACTTGGTAGAGAAAAGGTTGGAAACCACTGGTGTATACAAAAAAAATAATATAGACAGCAGTGTGCAATGTTTTACCAAAAAGGAAAACTATAATTGTCACGAAATATGATTAGTGTGTTAAAACACCTACATTGCTAGAAATAAGAGCTAAAAGTTCTAATGCTGGAGTTAAAACACATATATTGTGTGTGTGTGTGTGTGTGTAACATGTACTGTGGTTGATCTGTTCGACAAAACGCTGTCCAATGTTTGAAACAAGTAAAAGAAAGAAAGGTAAGCGTATGCTTCCTGCTACCTCCACCAGTTGTGGGACTCTTGTAAATAGAATTATAATCAGAGTTATATTAATAACATAGACGACTATGACATTGGTTGCAAGAAAATGCGAAACTGTTATGGCTTATACACTGAAAAAAATCCATATCATCACCATCATCAGCGACAACAACAAACAGCAATAATCCTTTCTATTATAGGCACAATGCCTGAAATTTTACGGGAAGAGGTATGTCGAATGGTACATTCGAAAGAATGAAAGGTTAGGTCGACCTCGGTGGAATTCGAACTCAGAACGTAAAGACAGGTGAAATGCCGCTAAGCATTTTGCCCGACATGCAGATGTTTCTTATTTCTTTATTGCCCACAAGGGGCTAAACATAGAGGGGACAAACAAGGACAGACAAAGGGATTAAGTCGATTACATCGACCTCAGTGCATAACTGGTACTTAATTTATCGACCTCGAAAGGATGATAGGCAATGTCAACCTCACCGGAATTTGAACTCAGAACCTAACGGCAGACGAAATACCGCTAAACATTTCGCCCGGTGTGCTAACGATTCTGCCAGCTCGCCGCCTTTAATAATAATTACTTTAGATTTTTGACTCAAGACCAGCGATTTTGAAAGGGAGAGGCGTGTCGATTACACTGATCTCAGTGCTTGATGACAGGTATTTTATTTTATCCATCTGTATAGGATGAAAGGCAGAGTCGACCTTGGCGTGATTTGAACTCGGAATATAAAGAACCAAAAAAAAAAAAATGCCGCTAAGCATTATGTCCGATGCGTCAATGATTCTGCTAAGAGTAACAGTAATTAATGTTTTCAAATTTTGGCACAAGGCCAGCAATTTCAAGGGTGGAATTAAGTCGAGCGCTGGGGTCGATGTAATCGATTTACACCACGCCCCCGAACTTGCTGGCCTTGTGCCAAAATTTGAAGTCAATATTATATAGAGTTACCGACAAAAGACGTATTTCTCAGAAAAATAAGAATCACATATTAACTAAATAACGTAACCCATCACACTGGTGTTCAGCTGATACATATTTTATTGGTTCCATAACAATAAAATTCGAAGTGAACCTCGGCGGGATTTGAACTCAGACCGTATGAAATGTTGCGAAGCGTTTTGCCCAGCATGATAACGACTCTGCCAGCTCGCTGCGTTAATAGAAGCAGTAATTAATATCAACCATAACAATAGCAAAAGAGAAGCAAAAAAGAACATGGTGGTGCAATTGGCTGTGAATGGACGAGGCAACAAAAATTAACGTATTTACAATCGCAGAGAAATATTCTAAGTTGGGAAAAGCAACAGCCAGAATAAACAACAAAGAGAAGGAAAATAACTATCAACAGCCACGACAGGAATAACAACATCAACAACGACAATAATAACCACAAAGAACGTTATAAAATTTTCTAATAGAAACAATGAAATGAATAACAACAACAATGAGAAGAATAACAATAAAAACCATAGTCATAATTAAAGACTAAATCAACGAATAATGTTAATCGCTGCAATTTGCTCATCAACACGAAAACCATAGCAACAGACCATTGTTATTTTTGTTTTTGCTTTCGTTTTCAGCAAGTGCAAAACATTCGATCCACTTGTTTCAATACATTCATTGCTGAGAAAGGGGTCTTGAAAAATATTACTCTTAAACCCATTTTTATTTCGTGTGGCAGGGTGTAAAAATTATGTTAAGAATATAGAGATTTTTGGTTGGTTTCACTCAATACATCTTTTGTTATCTTAATAATTAATACTGGTTACAAACTTTGGCAGAAGGCCAGAGAGTTTGGGCGAGGGAATAGATCGATTAGATTGATCCCAGTACATAACTGGAACTTATTTCATCATGTCCGAAAGGATGAAGTGTAAAGTTGACCTCAGCAGAATTTCAACTCAGAAATTAAAGACAGGTGAAATGTCGTTAAGCATTTTCCCTGGCGTGCTTACGATTCTACCAGCTCTCTGCCTCATCTTAAGTATTAGGATTACAGTGGAGGCGCAATGGCCTAGTGGTTAGGGCAGCGGACTCGTGGTCGTAGGATCGCGGTTTCGATTCTCAGACCGAGCGTTGTGAGTGTTTATTGAGCGAAAACACCTAAAGCTCCACGAGGCTCCGGCAGTGGGTGGTGGCGAACCCTACTGTACACTTTCACCACAACTTTCTCTCACTCTTTCTTCCTGTTTCTGTTGTACCTGTATTTCAAAGGGTCACACTCTGTGTCACGCTGAATCTCCCCGAGAACTACGTTAAGGGTACACGTGTCTATGGAGTACTCAGCCACTTGCACGTTAATTTCACGAGCAAGCTGTTCCATTGATCCGATCAACTGGAACCCTCGTCGTCGTAACCAACGGAGTGTCAACCAACCATTAGTATTACATAAGGTTATTAAGGCAGCGAGCGGCAGAATCATTAGTAGGTCAGGCAAAAATGCTCAGCGGTATTTCGTCGTCATTATGTTCTGAGTCCAAATTCCGCCAAGGTCAACTTTGCCTTTCATCCTTTCGGGGTCAATAAAATAAATACCAGATGAGCACTGGAGTCGATGTAATCGATTTACACCACGCCCCCGAATTTAGTGAGCTTGTGCCAAAATTTGAAATCAATATTATATAGGGTTACCGACGAAAGACGTATTTCTCAGCAAAAATAAATATCTCATATGAACTATATAACGTAACCGATCACATTTATCATTATTTTATTCACTCCGATGATCTGGAGTGGTCAGGCTGTCTGTCACCGAGTGGAATCCGCTAGCCACAGTATTTGCTCCATTCCTCTCGTGCTCTTCCTATTCTCCATCACCTTATTCCATTAAATTTTTCTTAAATCATCTTCCCACCTGGCTGGAGGTCTTCCGTGTGGTCATTTCTGTTCGCGTGAGTACCACTGGACAACTGCACGGGTCCACCGATTGTCTATGAACTTTGCGACATGACCGGCCCACCGTATCTTTGCAAAGCCATGCATTGTTTTAATTATGAAGGAAAAAAAAACCAGCAATGGATAGCAGAATTTTAACCTTTTCCTGTTCCTTTACATGGAATGAAGGACGGCGCAAGACCACTATTTCTGTTTTTATTGATGCTTATGTGCTACTGCGATGGTTCTAATCGTAATTGTTGGTATCTTATTTACAAGAGTTGTTGTTGTTTTGTGTGCATTTCAGTTATTTAAAAATTGTTGTTTAGTCCCTGGTTGAGCTGTATTTAGTACATCGACCATCAAATGGAATTTTATCTATGACCATGTCCTTTGTTTCCGTTTTTTGTTTTTTTCAGACGCAATATATCTCGAATGTTATTATGTAACGTATTCTTCCTCTTTTCAAAACGATAGGTTTGTGACTTGAGCGTGCGGATATTTAACCTCTATTACAAAAGAAAAAAAATTACAAATTTCAAGAGAAAGCCACGATGAAATACTATCCATCACCACTACCACCACCACCACCATTTAAGGCCACTTAAACGAATAACGTGATGTCTCCCGCGAACACACATCACACTCTGAATCCCCTGCCTTTTCTCCTAATACTATAACGACCTCTGCTCAGCTGGCTTGGTTGTTTCGTGCCGTCTCCTCTCCCACTGTACCACAGTCGACCCATTTACATCTCCTCCTACAGCCACCCAGAATGTGAGGGATACCCCTCACACTCAGGCACTTCTACTAGCAGCACATCCCCCTTTTCTTCTACTTATTTCTTTATTGCCCACAAGGGGCTAAACATAGAGGGAACAAACAAGGACAGACAAAGGGATTAAGTCGATTACATCCACCCCAGTGCGTAACTGGTACTTAATTTATCGACCCCGAAAGGATGAAAGGCAAAGTCGACCTCGGCGGAATTTGAACTCAGGATGTAACGGCAGACGAAATACCGCTAAGCATTTCGCCCGGCGTGCTAACGTTTCTGCCAGTTCGCCGCCTTTTGCCCCCTTTTCTTCTACTGCTACCCACATTGTGTCCCTCCTACCCAGGCATTACCACGACTGAGTCACTTATCTCTCTTCTTGTCGTCACACACATTGTGCCCCCTCCTATTCGGTCACCGCATTTATCATTCCTCCCAGTCCCTCTTCCACAGATCTTTCAGCCTTACGGAATTCCCTCCATGCACCTTATCCGTTTAATACTTATAATTAATTCTTGTGCAGCCGCCAACTTGCTGTTGAGACACACCGTATCGGTATCACCGGCCTTCAGTGTGGCCTGCGTCATGTATGGGTGAAACGCCTACCTCCAAGCCGAACCATTTGAAGAAGAACAGTCGAACGACCTCATAGAAACACCTTCACTTGGTCGTTTAACGTTGTTATTGTTTCCATCGCAATTGCTATTGTTACATTATCCTGTTTTCATAACAATGAAAGCGTTCTGATGGAAACCGCCAGACGTGTATTTAGCGGCCATTTCCTAAGGCAATTTCTTCTTTTATTATCATTTTATATTATTTTTATTTTACTTTATTTTGTTGATATTAATTTTTTTTTTTTGTGTTGGTCCACATTTCTTTTTGACCTTTTTCTTTTATATTTATTGTCTCTTTTTTTTTTTCGCAATATACAGTTTGTTTGCTTGTTTGTTTTTTTTATCGAAGATATCGTGACAAACCATTGCTAATCGTACGAAATGAGTAAGATTTGTTGGGTGTGACCATGTAATAGGTCTGGTTCTTTTAATTTCATGATTCGGAAGAGATTTTATGGTCCATCTCACGGGAAAGAAAACAACAACAACAGCAGCAACAACGGCAACAACAACAACAACAACAATAATAATAATAATAATAATAATAATAATAATAATAATAATAATATCTACTATAATAATAGCAGAGAAAAAGGGTAATACACTATGAATGAACGAGACCTTATTTACATAGTTATCAATGCCATTAAGCTAACATTTAATCTCAGAAGTCTTCAAGTTGAAATCGTTTCGTTTGTTCAGCAGCAAATTCAAGACATTCATCTCTTTAATATAACTGCAGTAGAAAAATAAAGAACAAAAAAAAAAGGAAAAAAAATAAGAAAATAAGAAAAAAAAAGAGGTGATATAAAAAAACAAAACACGCTGTTACGTTACTATGGTAGCACTAGATGATCACTGAATAAAAACATTTAAATTATTAATATTAAAGAAAAGATAATTATTATTATTATGTTTTCAAAAGTTTCGTGTGTGGGTTTTACAGTGCCTCAATGTTCCTCGTGGCAGTATTTGTTGCTTCTGCTTTTGATTTGCTCTGATTGTGGGGGTTGGTTTGGGGATTTGTTTCGTTATTCTTTTATGCTTCTTTTTTTTTATGCAGACTTAGACAACGGTTTTGTCATTATGGCTGTTGTAGTTGTTATTTGTTAACTATTGTTAATTGCTGCTGACTATAATTCTCAGCCATTTCTTCTGACGTCTCCAGTGACGTTGCTACTTGACAGTAGTCCAGAATTTGCCAGTCTCATTATGCCATGTCTTAACGTTGTCCTCTTGATTATTTCTCCCAGTCATTAATCACCGTTCCGGGATAATTTCTGCCCAGCAGCTGTCTGTTTTGCCTATCTGTGTTGCCCGTATCCATTTTCTCTTTTATTAAAGCAGTAAAAATATTGCCTACCACCATCAGTTCTTTTTGCATATGATTGCCTTTACTTTGTGCTATGTCAGAAGATCGTCTGCCTTCATCCATTCCCTACCCATATGATTGTTTTTACGTTATGTAGAGTATGGATATCGTCTGTCAGCCATCCTTTCTCAATCCAAACAACTGTCTTTGCGGTATATTATGTGAGAATGTCGTCTGCCTTTATCAATTCTCTATCCATATGATTATTTTTACGCTATGTTCACCTAGAATATCATCTGCCGCCACCCGTTCCCATTCCCAAATTATTGTTTTTACGTTATTTTATGTAACAATATGGTCTGCAGTCCGTTCCTTTACACATGCAATTCTTTTTACGTTGTGTAAGAATATTGTTGGCCACCATCAACTCTCCACCCTTTTATGGTTGCTTTTACGATTTTTTGTCATGCCAAACATTCAACTTACCATCTTGTATTGACGTGCTACGAGTTTCTTTTCCATCTGTAATATTGAGATTTCCATTTCAGAACCATAAATGATTGCTGGTGCTCAGCATTCGTTTAAAAAGTTTCTTTTCGGGAAAACTGGGAATTATTATTTCATAACACCAATTTGCATATTGCAGGAGGTTCAACTGAGGTGTTGAAGCACGCACCAGGCTTACTTGTTTGCATACGTCTCATTGTAGAGGTGAAAATACTTTGGAATTATTTATTTAATATTTCATTTATTTTGGAAGTAGCTGCAGTCAGCCAGTGAGCTGTTTTCTTCAAACAGTGGACACCTCTTGTTGTGCCAAAGTAGATTTTCCTACGTTTGAAGAAAACCATAGTGTTAGCTCTTATATGTCCAATAGCTCTGGTTTATTTATCTTCCATTCCTTCTTCACAATAGTCTGATTTTATTTTCGAATTCTGAAAGTACCTTCCTAAGTGGGGTTTCTGCCTGTCATCAGTTTTTCATTTCCTATAAACCGATTTCCCCTCAGCTTTATAGAAGCTTGGGTGCATAAAGTTTGGGTACTCTCTGCGTGCTAGATATCATTGATCAACCTTGTATGTATGTATGTATGTATGTATGTATGTATGTATGTATGTATGTATGTATGTATGTACGCAAGTATGCATGCATTATGTATGTATGTATGTATGTATGTATGTATGTATGTATGTACGTATGTGTGTATGTATGTATATATATATATATATATATATATATATATATATATATATACTGAGGATAATAAATTGAATATTAATTTCAATCTAAAACCAGTGGTCTAGCATATAAAAAAATCTGATAATTCAGAAAAATCGTAATACATGCGTATAAGAAGTGATGACCACTAGGTGGACATACAATATGCTAGGAAGTGGTCATCAACGACTCTTCTTATACGCATGTATATATATATATATACATATATATATATATATATGTGTGTGTGTGTGTGTGTGTGTGTGTATATACAATGTGAGCCTATATACATATATTTATTACGTGTATATATATATATATATATATATATATATATATATATATATATATATATATATGTATGTATATATATATATATATATATATATATATATATACATATGCAATATACCTTGTATTTATGATATGTAGTATGTTATATATGTACATGTGTATGTATGTATGTTTGTATGTATGTATGTAAATTACATATATTGTGTGTGTGCGTGTGTGTATAAGAGCATCCTTCACAGATATAACTATTTTGTTTTCTAAGGTTACTGTTCCCCTTAGTAATGTGCAACAAGTGTTAATGGTTTACTTCTTGTTAACATCACTGGCTGTGAAAATTTTAAGTACAATGGTTAATCTTTCATAAACTGATCAAGAATGACAGATATGCTTGATCGAAGTTAGATCTACGCATTCAATCCGGTGAGGAGTTTAGACATGTATTTGCTAATATACCAACCACAACTTTGTTGTTTTTCAAGTCCATTAGACATGTTTCGTATTGACCTTTTTGAAGATTACATATATCAAAGAACATGAAAAATAGTTTACAGATGAATCAACTTTGAAATAAACATCGAATGACCTGTTGTTTGTGTTGGACAATCAAGTCACAGTGTATGATCGAAATGCAGCAATTGTTTGGCTTACTTCAGGTTAAATATGATCTTAGATACATGAAACTGCGAGTGAACCCTTTTATGAAGCTACGGTTGGACTTGATGTTGAAACGTTCATGCAAGGAGAATAAACAATAGTACATTTTATCTTCTGAGTTCAAGACTTGTGGAGTCTAAGCAACGTCGTCTTTAATCTCTCCGGCTCTATAAAATGAAGTACTAGTTAAATACTGATGAGAGTAGATTCAATCGACTGACTTAATAATGACCAATCAGTGACGTTTAGAATTATTAAATGAAACACTGATAGGCGCAGGAGTGGCTGTGTAATAAGTAGCTTGCTTACCAATCACATGGTTCGGGGTTCAGTCCCACTGCGTGGCACCTTGGGCAAGTGTCTTCTACTATAGCCTCGGGCCGACCAAAGCCTTGTGACTGGATTTGGTAGACGGAAACTGAAAGAATCCCGTCGTATATATGTATATGTATATATATATATGTATATATATATATATATATATATATATATATATATATATATATATATATATATATATATATATATATATATATATATATATATATGTATATATGTATGTATATATATATATATATATATATATATATATATATATATATATATGTATATACATGTGTATGTATATGTATGTATATATATATATATATATATATATATATATATATATATATATATGTATGTGTGTTTGTGTGTTTGTGTTTGTCCCCCACCATCGCTTGACAGCCGATGTTGGTGTGTTTACATCCCCATAACTTAGCAGTTCGGCAAAAAGAGACCGATAGAATAAGTACTAGGCTTACAAAGAATAAGTCCTGGGGTTGAATTTCTCGACTAAAGGCGGTGCTCCAGCATGGCCGCAGTCAAATGACTGACACAAGTAAAAGAGTAAAAGAGTAAAAGAGTTACGGAGGTAAATTAATATTAAATAATGCAATAAGCAATACGGAAAAAAAAAACATTTTGTTCAGTGTATTGTTGTTGCATATACAAACGAACAACCATGTAGCTCTTACTGCAACATCGTATGACATTACTGCTACATTATTGAGGCTGCGGTGCATTGACCACGACGATTCAAATTATATCAACTATTCAAATTACCACAAACTCAACTTATAAAGTATTTGCACCTGTTCCCACAGGGTGTGTTTTCTGATGCTTGCTTCATTGTTTCATAACGAATCACCTATGAGTCACTTTCATCTTTTTAAAGCACTCGATGGAGAAATGTGGTGATTAATGTTTATTTGGGAGCAAATTTCCTATTCTTAATAGTGATAATCTCAACGTTAAAGAAACATCCTATGGTATTTTGTTCGCCAATCCAACGATTCTACTTATCCCTCACCTATTTTCTTGTTTCTGAATTGGGCACTTAGCATTTTTGAGAGGACGGTGTCAGCTGATTAAATAGACCTAAGAGCTTCATAAGTACATTACTTTATCGATCCTGAAGGGATGAATTATATATTTGACCCAGCCGAGATTTCAATTCATTACATAATGAGCTAGAAGAAATAACGCAATGCATTTTTCCCGGCGCTGTAATAATTCTTGCAATCTGCCAGCCTCAATAATCTTTTTACTATAGGAACGAGGTCAGATATTTTGGGAGAGGAGGCTAGTCTACCATATCGATCCCAGTGTTCGGCTGGTACTTATTTTATCGACTCAGAAAGAATAAAAGGCAAAGTCAACCTCGGCGTAATTTGAAATCAGAACGTAAAGACGGAAGAAATGCTGCTAAGCATTTTGTCCGGCGTGCTAATGATTCTGCCAGCTCATCACTTTTACCAGTCTCCATAATAACGGTTTCAAACTTCGGCACAAAGCTAGCAGTTCCTGGGAAGGGGCCAAGTCGATTACATCGATACTTTTGCTCAGCTGGTACTTATTTTATCGAGTCCGAAAACATGAAATGCGAAGTCGGAATTGAACTCAGAACACAAAGACAGACAAAATGGCGCTGAATGTTTTACCCGGTGTGCTAACGAGTCTGCAAGCCCACTGCCTTCCCAGCCTCAATAATAACAATTATAATAACTGTTTCCAATGATATTTTTACTCCTAAATCAGTGATAACGATGTCAGGCATGTAAGTATTGTTCATATCATTGTCACGAATTTAATGTTTTACGCGTATAGAGTGACTAAAAGGACATTTTGAATACTAAATAGGAAAGTTACGGACTGCTTGTAAGGTTCAATATCAGTTTTGACTTTCTAATTGATTGCTACGTACCTACGTACCTAAATATGCGCATGCACACACTCACACACTCATACACACACATATGCATAGATACATAATTATATAGGTATATATATGCATATATGTAAATGGTGTATATGTATATATATATACAAATATATAAACATATATATATATATGTGTATACACACACACACACACACACACATACACACATATATATATATGTATATATATATATATATATATAAATATATAAGCGTGTATGTAAATAAGTAATGTGATGTATGTACACATATACACAAATACAAACGGCTAGAAACAGCAAAATGACATCTCAGCATATACATTGAAATATATATCATTCATACTAACATACGGATTAATTACTTATATATATATATTCACCACACACGCGCGCACACCGACACACTCAGACACTGTTATATGTGTACGTGTTTATCAGCGGTGTGCGTGCGTGCGTGCGTGCGCGTGTCTATGTGTATATGTGTGTGTCTATGTGTTTGTGTGTATACGTATATACACACATGAAATATATGCCAACTCAACAAAACGTTTGAATTACATATACTTTTACGTCCACCCATGTCGACAGAAGAAGACTACTATTACTACTTATATTATTACTGCTGCTGCTGATGCCACTACTACTACTACTACTACTACTACTACTACTACTACTACTACTACTACTACTACTACTACACCCCCTTTCCCATTTCAAATGTTCAATAACAACATACATTTAATCACTTATGCTTTTGCCAAAGTTTTATGGTTGTTTATTTATTTACCTATCTCCTGATATCATTTTTCTCTTTTCCTGCCTCTCTTTCAACGGAAATCTGGCAATAAAATAAAAGAGAACTAATATTTTCTTCTAGTATTATTGATGTTACATTGTTTTTGCTCTTTATTTTAACGATTTCGCCTTCATTCCTTCTTTTCCTCTCTCCATTATTATTCGTTTATATTGACCATATGTTACATTATCTTTCTCTTCAAATGAAAGCCTAGGCTTGATAAAGTAAATCGTTTTCCGCAAAATATACTTTATTTGCGACTAGGATAAAGTGTAATTTGAAGATAACATACATTTTAGATATCGTCTGCATCCAATACATGATGTATTAAATTGTTTTACGAATCCACACGAAAATTATGTTCTGCTCTTGTGCAACATCAACACCCGCCTCTCTTTCCACGGCCTTCATTTAATTTATCTGATCGACTCTTTATATGTCAACTACGTCTGCTAAATGTGATCGGATGTTTTCGTCCGTGTACGAGATATTGGAGACTGGAACACCGTGGTTCGTATGGTGATGTCGGAGTAGGGGAATCGTAGGACCTAGACAGACCTGCCGAAACAGCAAGCGATGCCCAGCTGAATCTGGGCAAGCACTATGTGGTTGCTTCATCTGCTAAAAATAGCAATTTAATCGCCATCAAATCACATCATAACATCTTGAAATGAAGTATATCGGATTCAATAATGCTGTTCAGGACAGATTATGGACGAAAACAGTGGGAATAGTCATGGCTGGTATCCATGGCGTTTAATCAAATCGTTGCACTCGATCAGAGCCGGCTTAAATCGGAATGACAAAAATAATGAACTTTGTCTTACTACTGAAATAACATATTGTTGATTTCATTGTTGTTATTATTGTTGTTGCTTTAGTGTTTTTGTTTGTCCTAATCAGTTTGCTTTGGTTTCGTTTTGTTTATTTTCTAGGCTATTGAACAATAAGTGTCGATAAGGTAGTCCGTATAGAACTTGTAGCCTAGTGGTTGCTCTTGCATATAACCTTGCATCAGTGTATGTGTTCATTATCATAAATTAAATATCTATGGACTGAGACATATGTGCTGGTTATTACGAGCCTTAAATGTATGTGCTGGCTAATTCGAACCATCAATATATATGCTGACGGTTACGAAGCATTAATGTATGTGCTGGTCATCATGTACCATTAATGTATGTGCTGGTTATCGTGTACCATTAACGTATATGTTGGTTATCGTGTACCATTAATGTACGTGTTGGTTATAGGGAATTATTAATGTATATGTTAATTATCACTCACCATTAATGTATGTGCTGGTTATCGTGTACCATTAATGTACGTGTTGGTTATAGGAAATTATTAATGTATATGTTAATTATCACTGACCATTAATGTATGCGCTGGTTATCACGAGCCATTAACGTATGTGCTGATTACCACTAACCATTAATGTATGTGTTGATTATCCGGAACCATTAATGTATGCACTGCCCATCGGAAGCCATTAAAGCACCTACTGGGATGTATGTGCTGGCTATCATGAACTATTACTCTACGTATTTGGATGTATGTGCAGGTCATTGTGGACTATTAGCATCTCTCTCTCTCTCTCTCTCTCTCTCTCTCTCTCCCTCTCTCTATTTCTCTCTCTCTCTCTCTCTCTATCTATCTATCTATCTATCTATCTATCTATTTATCTATCTATTTATCCATCTATATGTGTCTGTCTATCTGTCTATTTATCTATCTATCCCTATTTCTATCTATCTGTGTGTGTGTCGGTGTCTGTGTGTGTGTGAGCGCGCATAACATGAAAATTCATTACAAGTTGCTGTGTTTCTATCAGGCAACAGTTTTCAATGTTCTACAATTCTTTAGTTCTTAGTGGCTACAAGAAACAAGACAAGCCCTTCAGAATGACAAGTCCACAGTGCCTGTCTTGCCTCAAGACAATCGAAATGTGTACAATAACGTGAATTTTGGAGGATTCTAGTTCTTTGATATTATCTCCCATTCTCATTTAAACCAGGGCACATTAGCTCACTCTGTGTGTGCGTCTACAGCGTTTCATTACTCATTGACTGCTACCAAGTCTAGCTAACATAACCACCCATTCTGCACATCTTACGCTCTCACAGTGCTTTTCTCCTTCTCCCCCTCTCTTTTTACGGTGGAAAGTGCGATCGCAAAACAAACCAGCCAACCAACCAACCAGCACTCACCTCGACTATCATTATATAAAAACGCGAGCAAATGTATGTGTATGCGTGTATGTCTCTGTATCTCTGTGTGTAAATGTGTGCGCGTGCGCATGCATGCGTACTTACTCAAGCATTTGAGCGCTTAGGCGAAGTATTGTCCTGCTGTTGATCGCAGTTTAAACGCTTATGTAATCTTTGACGCGTTATGCTGTAGAGAAAAGACATTCCAAATTAATTTTCAACGTATTTTCAGTAGTAATAAACACATACTAGTTTAGTTCATTGGTTGTTGTTATTACATTGTTTGTTTATTTTAAAGCCTTTCCTTGTTTATACCAAAGGACACTACGTATATATATATATATATATATATATATATATATATATATATATATATATATATATGTATGTATACATTCATACATATGTACATATGTATGTGTGTACATTATGTATATATAATAGTACATGCTATATACATTATATAGATAAACTTGCTATAAAGCCACTATATATGGTCTCTCTCTTTCTCCTTCTCCTTCTCTCTCTCTATATATACATATATATATATATATATATACATACATATATATATATATATATATATATATATATATATATACATATATATACATATATATATATATATACATATATATATATATATATATATATATATATATATGTATATATATACGTATGTATAAATAAATAAATAAATAAATATATATATATATATATATATATATATATACGTATATATAGATATACATACGTATATCAAATATTTATACACACGCACACACACACACACACACACACACACATATATATATATATATATATATATATATGTAGTGGGGTTCTGTGTGTATTTGTGTGTGTGTGTGTGTGTGTGAGAGAGAGAGATAGAGAGAGAGGAACGCACACACGCCCATTTATATATCTAAACCAACATACACATATATTCCTTGTTTGTGTATATGTGCATATATTTTACACGCTTCGGTAATCAATTTATCAAATGAATTCGAGAAATAAAAGCCGAAAATCAATGAAGATGTAAGAAACCTTTTTCCCTTGTACACTTCTGCATCAAAATCATTGTTGTCATCGTTATTATCGTCCATATAATGAACTACAACTGTGACAGGATGGTGGATGTTGTTGACGAAGCAGGCGAAGACGATGCAGTCTTTTCTTTTTGGTCTCTGCAACTGGCTTTATTAATTCTTTTTATTGAATATTACGCAAGTCTTTTTTTATGTGAAAATGGTCTGACAGAAGCCTCATACACACATATAGGTACATATGCATGTATACAATACACACATATATACTGATGTATAAATATACGCATACGTGCAAAGAGACAGAAATATGTGTATAGAGTGGTGGGTATGTATACATCGAGCCTGTCATATTCGCATAAACAAATAGAGAAATGTAAATGTGTGTGTGTGTGTGTGTGTGTGTGTGTGTGTGTGTGTGTGTGTGTGTGTGTGTGTGAGTATTTGTGCGTGAATGTAAATATGTGTGAGATATAGACAGATAGATAGGCTACAATTAAATATCTAGATATATATGTGAATAGAAGGATAGATAGATAGATAGAGAGAGGGAGAGAGAGAGAGAGAGAGAGAGAGAGAGACGAACAGAGAGACGAAGGCATAGACAGACATGCAAAACAACACAGACAGATATCTGTGCGAACAGAACGTGAGATAGATAGACAAGCGAACAGAAGAACAAACAGATTGGTACACAAATAGTCAGACAGTCAACTAGGTAGACAGACAGACAGACAGACAGACAGACAGACAGACAGACAGACAGACAGACAACCAGGTAGACATATAGACAGACAACCAGGTAGATAGACAACCCGACAAACAAATAGACAGAATAGATTAGACAGACAGACAGACAGGCAGAGAGAGAGACAGACAGACAGATAGATAGATAGATAGATAGATAGATAGATAGATAGATAGATAGATAGATAGATAGATAGATAGATAGATCTATTGCTAAGATGATATCAGTAGAAAAACTGCCGAGGCAATTCTAGATGATTTCGCTTGGTGGAGAGAGAGAATAATGATTTGACATCAGTGAATTTGGAAGAAGGAGAAAAAATATGCAGATGGCAAAAACAGGTAAGAAACGGATGGAAGGAAGTTGAAAAGAGAAGTGAATGAAAAAGAAAAATGAAAAAAAAAAAAAGATATGAAAGAAATTGCAGAAAGAAGAGAAGAAATATAAAAGTAATCACAATGAAATCTCGATGAAAAATTTTAAGAAAAATGAATAAAGTACAAGAATGTTATGCATTTGGTATCGAGAGCCTATTGGATCATGAAAAAACGAATAGGCACACACACACACACACACACACACACACACACACACACACACACACACACACACACACACACACACACACACACACACACACGCACTCGAAGCAAAAGGGTAAAACAAAAGCATGCAAGCAGGTTGTGTTGTGATGCGGATAATGAATGAGTATTTCAATACTAAACTTTTGGTAAAATGAACAAAAGGAAATATAAATTCAAACATTACCGTTTCCTCTTTTGAAATACTGGGCGATATGTCATAAGACTCAGGTATTAAACGAACTATGGAAGAAATAGGCTTTTTTTTTGTTTGTTTGTTTTTAATTTTCATTTAGTGATTTGCAAAACTTTTTTATTGTTTTGTAATTTTCCTTTTCGAGGCTAAAGAAACGTGTTTATATTGTCGTCAGTTTTCTTTTATTTGTTTTAATTTTATAATAAAATATTTCATAATATTATTAAAGTTTCATAATGGATATAAAACTTATATCTACTATATAATTAAGACTTTCAGTAGATTTTTGCTTTCTTCTTTAAGATGTTATACAGTGCGACATAAAAACTTCTCACTTTTGTTGTTTCCATGCATATTAGCTTCTGAAGTTAGAGAGATGGTAATGGTGTCTTCATGAAGCAAATATCTTGCTGTTTCGTTTTTTCAGTTACCATCCTAGTGTGAGCTGGTGTAAAGTCTTTAAGTTACTCCGGTTTCAAGTCGCCTCCTAGTACTCAGAAATCGATTTTAAATTACCCCCGTGAGTAGCCTAAAAACGATTTCAAATTAGCCGTGCACTATTTACATCACCCGCTTTCCGATTTCGCAAAAAAAACTATAAATCCTAACGCCAGAAACACGTTGCAAGCTACTTTTAAAATGTAAAAATGAAAATAATCCTGGATTTTTAAACATCCCTTAACAATTTTATGATACCTTTAAAAAAAAAAAAGGTAGTCATTATTGATTCTCGGCGCATCAGAGATTCTGAGTGTGCTAGTTAAAAAAAAAAATGAACATAGTGTTTTGTCTTCTTGTGAGAATCTGATTTGGACTTGATAATTTACAACCGCAGTACTTGCTTTTCTTCATAAATATGCTTCGTTTGTATTTGAAATGCGTAAATATATTTTTCGTTTGTATTTGGAAGTATCAGTTTGTTTTACTTACTGATGATTCAAAGCTGTTATTTCAGTTCGAATTTATTAAAGATAAAAATGTGATTACGAATAAACTTATACATTTCAAATACGATAAAAAATATACAAAATATATTTATGCACATACACTTGAAATACAAATGAAATATATTTATATGCGAAACAATATAAACACACATGAACCTAACGCGTACACATGGAGAACATACATACATTAATGGTTTCGGGAATTATCTCCATTGACAGATACCCAACAATTTTTCTGATGGTATTTATAAATTATTACCTCTGCCTTAGCGAAGGCGGAAGTATTGTTTTCATCCGTGCTTGTTTGTTTGTTTGTTTGTTTGTCCGTGGACAAGATATCTCAAGAACTATTCGATGGATTCAGATGAAACATTCAGGGATGTTTTGCCTCGTGAGTGGCACAAACTGATTAGATTTGGGGATCGGATCGGTCCGGTACCGGACAAGGATTCTAGATTATCTTTCCTGTTTTTTTTTTTACTTAATTTTTTTGAGAGCAGGCGGGTTCATTTTTAGTATTCTCGTTTGTGAGAGGAAGTCAGTTATTCTCATTTAAAAACTTATCTCTGGCTAATCGTTGAGAGGACGTTCCTGTTGCCTTGGCAGAAGTTTGCGCTCTCTCAGTGCTCTTGTTATTGGCTGCTATTATAGGTTACAGGAAAAACATAATTGCGACTCTACTCTCTGGAACGAAGACAAGAGAGATATGCAGTGATATACGTATGGAAGATCTTGGAGGGGTTAAAACCAAACTCTGGGATCGAAAGCTATACCTGCACCCGAATTGGACGTCACTACACCGTTTCAAGGGTCCCAGCTATCCGGTCTAGTGTGAGGAGTGCGGCTACTAAATATTTTGCCATAACATCTGAGAAATCTACAAGGACTAATGGTAGGTGCTTTCAAGAAACAATTTGATCATCTGTTGTCCAAGGTCCCAGGCGAGCTTATATCACTTCAATAAACTCAAAAGAGGACAGCAATATCGAACTGCAACCTTCACCAAAAGCTAGTCACAAAAGCCAATTACCTTGGAAAGGTGATAACACTAGCGGTGCCCCAGCATGACCACAGCCTTTGGGTTGAAATACATGAAAGAATAATAACAAAATAAAAGAATTATAATCCTTTCTACTATAGGCACTTCTACTAAGGCTTGAAATTTGGAAGTAGGGGACTAATTGATTACATCGACGCCAGTACGCAACTAGTCCTTAATTTATCGACCCCGAAAGGATGAAAAGCAAAGTCGACCTCGGCGGAATCTGCAGAATAAAGGAATTATGATGATAATGAAAATAATTCTTTACTTGGTACCAGGGTGATGAACATTTGGGGAAGGATCTGAGGGCGGGATAATTTGAAATCATAATGGGTTGGATGAAATCGATTCCATATTACCTCGCGAGTAATTTACAATAAAGACACTCAAGGGTACACTACTGTTAAATTTACATACCGAAACCAGCAAAGGGGTGGAATATGAACGGGATTTATCGAAATTAATTATATGAAACTGTTTTTGTTTGGTTCAAGGTCACATGTATCGAACAAATTCATAAAAGGCATTCCATAAATGATCATCCCATTTTTAGAGTTATTTAACTCTACATTATCTAATGTGTCTGCTTCAGGACGGTAAGATGTGATTTGAAGATGGCTGGCTCTATTTCTAATTGTTGAAACCACCGCTTATGCTTTTCTTCTCATATTACCAAATTTAGTGTTTTGTCATTCTATAGCAGCCATGTTATCTATCATGGGTAGAATCTTGATTAAAAATATCTTTGACATTACTATATTAGAAAATAAAGGAGCGTGGCCTAGCGGTTAAGGTGTTTGGATCATAAATCTAATGTGGTGAATTCAGTTGCTGGTCTCGCCGACATATTGTGTCGTGGAGCCATTTTCTACCTTTCAAGTTGTTCCAGTATAATCAACTGTGAATGGATTGCAGCTGATTTCCTGGCGCAGCTGTTTCTCTCTCAGCTGTCACATACTGGATCAAATGTCAGGTGGAGTGAGAGATTGTCTATGAATGCTCGCGATTACATCGGTACCTACAACAATTAACATACACACGGTACATGTTATTTACCATGCTATACTCGCCTCGCTCGTGAGTGACGGCTGACTTCATTGACCGGACGTACATCTTACCAACTAGTTTGGATTAAATATCAGATAAAAAGTAATAATAATGCCATCTTCCATGTACTTCCATATTAATAGAATAGTTGTCAGGTCATACGAAATAAAGGAGGTCTAATTAAACCGATATGATGAATTATCATTCACAGAAAACATGAAAATTCTGAATATGAACTAATAAATTGGGGAAACTAATAGCACATCAAATTTATTTAGGCTTTGTATATGTTCGTGTCAGTTTGTTCTTCAGCTAATATTTTATGAATTTCTAGGGCGACGAGCTGGCAGAAACGTTAGCACGCCGGGCGAAATACTTAGCGGCATTTCGTCTGCCGTTACGTTCTGAGTTCAAATTCCACCCAGATCGACTTTGCCTTTCCTCATTTCGGGATCGATTAAATAAGTACCAGTTACGCACTCGGGTCGATGTAATCGACTTAATCCCTTTGTCTGTCCTTGTTTGTCCTCTCTATCTTTAGCCCTTTGTGGGCAATAAAGAAATAGGAAACGTTGGCACGCCGCGCGAAATGCTTAGCGGTATTTCGTCTATCTTTACATTCTGAGTTCAAATTCCGCCGAAGTCGACTTTGCCTTTCATCCTTTCGGGGTCGATAAATTAAGTACCAGTTGCGTACTGTGGTCGTTCTAATCGACTGGCCCCCTCCCTCAAAATTTCGGTCGTTGTGCCTAGAGTAGAAAAGAATATGTTATGAATTTCTAGGGCAGCGAGCTGGCAGAATCGTTAGCACACTGGGCAAAATGTTTAGCAGTATTTCGTCCGTCTCCACGTTCTAAGTTCAGCTTCCGCCGAGGTCGACTTTGATTTTTATTATTCGAGGTTGATAAAATAAGTACCGTTTGAGTACTAATCGATGTAATCGACTTAACCTCTCCCACGAAATTGTTGGCCTTGGCCCAAAATTTGAAACCAATATTTTATAAATTTCTCACCAATGTAGCATGAGTCGATTCAGAAACAAGATTCTATGATCAGAATTGAGACAATATCGAGCAGGTTGTCATGTACTCATATGTAAAGATGCATCTCTATAGATGTGTGTGTGTGTGTGTGTGTGTGTGTGTGTGTGTGTGCGTGCATGTCATAGTGTGTGTAATTCCCTTGCATGTTAATAAATAAGCTACTTGAACCACAAGAAACTGGCAGCTAAGATTGGTTTTATGCTAAACTGCCTTTGTCTCTTTTGAAAGGTCGATTAAATATCACAAAGAACATCCCGATATTCTTTGAAAAAGGCTTTGATGATGTCTACTAAGTCCATCTGAAGTTTATTATCAATGGCTTTGATGGCTTCGTCAGATGAATAGCAACACTTATATCCATCTCCTTATTATTATTATTATTATTATTATTATTATTATTATTATTATTATTATTATTATTATTATTATTATTATTATTGTTCAGTAGTTTTATTTTTATAACGTGCTTTCACTTCACTACCGAGCGCAGCTCTGTGTGCCTTGGGTATGTGCTGTGGTTTGCTGTGATGCTCTTATGGTTACTGTATTGAAAGTGTTTTGCGTAGGATGTGTGCAGTACCCAGTAGTGCAATTTTCTGTATGTTATATATCTTTGTAAGTCCTGGTGTTTTCGTCATGTATTTGTCTGAATATTTTTTTATCATACCTAAGGCACCTACTATAATAGGAATTGTTTCTGTTTTTAGATTCCACATTCGAGTAACCTCTATTTACAGGTCTTTGTATTTTGAAAGTTTCTCCATTTCTTTTAGGGAAGCTTTGTCATCTGATTCATGTTCTTTGACAACTATATCTGGTCTTTTGGCCTTAATTTCTCTATCTGTGTGTATTGGCATATCCCAGAGTATGGTTGCTTTTTCGTTTTCTGTGACCTTTTCTGGTGTGTGTTTATACCATCTTTTTTCTGTTGTTATTCCATAGTGTTGGCATAGCTTCCAGTGTATATAGGTCCCAGCTCTGTCATGTCTGTGAATATATTCCTTCTTAGCCAGGACTGGGCAGCCAGAGATAATATGATTTATTGTTTCTTGTCCATCGCCACATATTCTGCAGTTACTTGTTATGTCTCTTTTCATTATATGTTTTTGGTAATTTCTGGTGGGGAGGCTTTGGTCTTGTGCAGCAATTAAAAATCCTTCAGTCTCTGCTTTGAGTCCTGAGCTTCTCAACCATTGCTGGGATTTTCTCTGTCTATTTCTTTTGCATTTAGTTTAACCCAGTATTTACCATGTAGGAGCTTTTCTTGCCATCGTTTTATCATGGTCTGTTGCTGTTCTAGTTTTAGTTTGGATTTCATTTGTTTTATAGCTTTTATTGTTTCTTCTTCTTCTTCTTCTTCTTCTTCTTCTTCTTCTTCTTCTTCTTCTTCTTCTTCTTCTTCTTCTTCTTCTTCTTCTTCTTCTTCTTCTTCTTCTTCTTCTTCTTCTTCTTCTTCTTCTTCTTCTTCTTCTTCTTCTTCTTCTTCTTCTTCTTCTTCTTCTTCTTCGTATTTGTTAGGTAGTATGATTTCTTGTTTGTGTTTGCCAGCTTCCTTGAATACATTTCGACTCCGCTAACAGTTCAGTCATGTCTGTGCTTATCTCTTTCCTGTTATTATTATTTGAAAAGCTAAGGCGGCGAGCATGTCGGGTAAGATGCTTAGCGGCATTTCGTCAGTCTTTATGCTCTGAGTTCAAATTCCGCCGAGGTCGACCTTGCCTTTAATCTTTTTGGTGTCGATCAAATAAGTACCAGTTGAGCACTGGGGTCGATGTAATCGACTAGCCCTGTCCCATAAAATTTCAGGCCTTGTGCCTATAGTAGAAAGGATTATTATTTGCAAAGCTAAGGCGGCGAGATAGCAGAATCGCTTGCACGCCGAACAGGATGCTTAGTGACATTTCTTCCGTCTCTACGTTCTGAGTTCAAATTCCTCCGAGGTTGTCTTTGCCTTTCATCCTTTCGAGGTCGATAAAATAAATATCAGTTGCGCACCGAGGTTGATGCAATCTACTTGGATACTCCACCAAACTGCTGGCCTTGTGCCAAAATCTAAAACCATTGTTGTTTGCAAGGCTTCCTAGATTAGTTTGTAAAAATCCTGCTGTTCTCAGATGAGAGACCCTCCCACTAAAGCTTGAAACAGAGTAACTCCTCTAAAATCAGCTCCGAGGACCAGACGATAGTGTTTCAATGGGGTGAAATATAAACACACATCTATAAAATTGTTCATGAAGCAATGTTTATATCTGTCGTCATCGTGCGAATCATCTTCACTATTAGTCCTTCTGTAGTTTAAAAAAATTTTTATTATTACTATTTTTTATTCAACAGGTTTATATTCATAGTGCGGTTAAAATATTGTCGTCTAAATTATCCAAAAATGAAAGTAACATTGACGTCTCGATTTAACAGATATATTTACCAGAATTACATGAAAATATCTTAAAATACTAAAGAGTAAATTTATTCAATAAAATCGCCATTGGCTTCAACCACGGCCTCCAGGCGACTTCGGAATCTCCTGCAACTCTTCTGGACAGGTCTCCTTGTTTAAGTTGGTGAATACTGCTATAATCCTTGCCTTCAGTTCATCTTTGATGTTACAAGGAATTTTGCTGTTCTCTCGCTCAACTGCGCCTCACACATAATAATCAAGGGATTGCAGTCTGGGGAGTCAGGTGACCAGATGTTGGGGGTGATGTTGTCGCAGAAATTGTGTGACAGCTATGACTGGGTTCTCCAGTTTGTGTGGCATGGTGCAGAGTCCTGTTGCCAGACATAAGTTCTTCCAACAGCCACCCTCTTGACCCAAGACAGCACTAACTCCTTCAGGCACTTGATGTAGGCTTCTGTGTTGAGTGTCAGGCCGTATGGGAAGATGGAAAGAAAATTGAGAGGAGGCATAACGTCGCCATCACTACCGATCACTCCAAACACCACGATGTTGACTGAATGTTTGATTTTTATCACTCTCGGTACATATCCTCAGATTGACACGCAAACACACTGAACTCTGTTTGTATTGGAGCTGCGGGCGCGAATGTCAAGCAGTACAGCATATCGTTTCCAAATTTCTCGCAGAGTGAATTGCATCTTGATGATGTTTTTTTCTCACAGACTTCGCCCAACTGACCCTACTATATTGTGTAGTCGACAAAATCAAAAACAAGCAATGCATATGCACGAAATTAAAAATATAAAATGGCGACAATTTACCTATCGCACCGTCTATGTTGATGTTTAATCGGACGAATCAATACCAATTCTTTTTTTTTAAGCCTTTGTTTTATCGATCTCTTTTGCCAAACTGTCAATTTACAGGGATATAAACAAAAATAAGTACACACAAACACACACACACATGTATGTATGTGTGTACGTACGTATGTATGTATGTATGTATGTATGTATATATGTATATATGTATGTATGTATGTATTTGTATATGCATACAGAACAGGCTTCTTTCAGTTTCCGTTTACGATATCCATACACTTGACATTGGTCTGTCTGGGGCTATATTAAAACACACCTGCCCAAGGTGTGATGCAGTGGAACTGAACCCAAACCCACACAGTTGGGAAACAAGTTTCTCAACCTCACCGTCAAGCCTGCGCCATACAAATAAATATTCACAATACTTTTTCGTTTTTGTTTTCATTATCCCCCCCACCCCACCCAAAAAAAATATGGCCGATTCTATGCAAGACATTCATTTCAAGGTTCTTTTTCTATGTGATTAACTTACACAGAATTTTATTTCCTTCCATTTCGCGACTTCCTGATATATTCTATTAATTGCTGAGATCTCATGTTTTCTAGTTTTTTGTTTTCTTTTATGACAAACGTGATCTCAACTTTGTGATGTCTACCATTTTTGGTTTACCATATTCTGTGATGGCATTTATAATTTTGCTTTCATATATCTCTCATTTGTTCTGCTTGCAATCCTGCCATAATTTTCTATACGCATTTCTTTATATATATCATTGATTATTGCTATTACTCATATATTCAAACATAAACCTTCTTGCTTGCTTTTTTCGTTTTCTTT
>NC_142931.1:114366332-114368832 GCF_046866305.1 Octopus bimaculoides
CTACTTGTAACTGGTAAACCGACGTCGCAGTCGCTGACTCTTTGAAATATATAGCAAGATGAATACTTCGCTTTGCACAGTAAATTATCGCTACTAAATCTCTAATTAACCCTTTCCTGTCCAACTCATTTTCACAAGTTTGTCCTAAACGTCCATGTTTATTTTCAGACTTTTTGGTAGCCATTGTTTCTAACGTTCTGGGTAAGATAAAGCTTTCCTTTCATAAATCCCAAGTTATTCTAGTGGTTGGAAAAAGTTGGCAATGTGTACCTTGTATGATGCTTGGACGCCAGGGAAATATGTCTTGTGTATCACATGTAATATACAGGAGAGACAATGGGTTAACACATGAGTGCCGATATGGAACTGCCATATATGAGTTCAGAATGCGCCCTCTCTCTTGCCATTAGACGTTACTTTCGCCACTTCACGCAGAAAGATCTTATTAAAAAGAGTCGCGACGCTGCCGTTTCTCCACAATGACTGGAATATGTTGGCCTCGGCCGTGGTGAAGGTTGGTGTGTGAATAGAAATTCTCTTATCTGAGATTTCAGCTGTTGCGCAACTTCTCTGGCACTAACTTTGTTGTTTTGGCCATAAACCCAGGAGCTGTACCATACAACACAGAAGAGCTGTTGATGAAAACCTACTTGTTATTAAAAGAGGATTCCTTTTCACGCTGGTTACTATTGAGATTTTAATGCCCTTGGTCACAAAACCGTCACTCTCCTCCGTTAAATTCTGATGAAAGTTAGTGTCCGAGGTAAGAAACACGCAATTTGGAATAGTGAAAGCAACGCATATTGCTGCCCCCATCCCTTCATGGCAAAGCTTGTGTGATTTAAGCCATTGGACATAGATGAGGTTAATTTTTAAGCAGAGGGTACGCAGTTTATATTATTTGCGTTTTGGCGTTTTCGCTTTGCTGTATACATAATATACTCTTTTCTAATCTAGGCACAAGGCCCGAAATTTTGGGGGAGGCGATCAGTCAATTAGATCGATCCATTACGCAACTGGTACTTAATTTATCGACCCCGAAAGAATGAAAGGCAAAGTCGAACTCGGCGGAATTTGAACTCAGAACGTAGAGACAGACGAAATACCGCTAAGCATTTCGCCCGGCGTGTTAAAGTTTCTTTTCTACTCTAAGCACAAGGCTCGAAATTTTTTGTTTTTTTCTTGGTGGGGGGGGGGCAGTCGATTACATCGACTCCAGTACGCAACTGGTACTTAATTTATTGACCCCTAAAGGATGAAAGATAAAGTCGACCGCGGTGCAATTTGAATTCAGAACGTAAAGACAGACGAAATACCGGAAAGCATTTCGCCCGGCGTGCTTAACGTTCCTGCCAACTCGCCGCCTTACTGTATACATGAATTGAATAATATAAAGTAATAGACAAGAAAAGATATCTTGCATACTTACGCAGGCACGGCAGTGCGGTTAGAAGTTTGACTCCCAACCACATGACCTCGAATTCTGTTTAACTGAGTGTAAAATTCAGCAAGTGTCTACTATTTTAATCCACGGGGGACCAAAGCCTTGTGAGTGGATTCAGTTGACGGAAACTGAAAAGAAGCCCATCGTAGGTATATAAGCATCTGACTCTGTGTGTGTACGTGTGTGCGTTTGCGTTTGTGTTTGTCCTCCACCACTGCTTGACAAATGGGGTTGGTTTGTTTCCGTTCCTGGAACTGAGCGGTTCGGCATAAGAGATCGATAAAATAAATACCAGGCTAAAAGCGTAAATAAGTACTGAGGTTGATTTGTTCGACTAAAACCCTTCAAGATGGTTCGACTAAAACCCTTAGCATGGTCGCAGTCCAATGTCTAAAACAAGGAAACGGTAAAAGATGACTGATTAGATTTATTTCACTCTCAAATAGTAGCATTCTTAATTCGTCACCCAGTTTAACGCCATCACTTAGCACTTCTGTGTTTAACACATTCAACTTAATTGCCGACATTCACACCATGTACCCCACCTATTTAAGTTGAACTTATAACACACTAGGCGCAGGAATGGCTGTGTGGTAAGTAGCTTGCTTACCAACCACATGGTTCCGGGTTCAGTCCCATTGTGTGGCACCTTGGGCAAGTGTCTTCTACTATAGCCTCAGGCCGACCAAAGCCTTGTGAGTGGATTTGGTAGACGGAAACTGAAAGAAGCCCGTCGTATATATGTATATATCTGTATATATGTGTATATGTTTGCGTGTCTGTGTTTGTCCCCCCAACATCGCTTGACAACCGATGCTGGTGTGTTTACCTCCCCGTAACTTAGCGGTCCGGCAAAAGAGACCGATAGAATAAGTACTAGGCTTCCAAAGAATAAGTCCTGGGGTCGATTTGCTTGACTAAAGGCGGTGCTCCAGCATGGCCACAGTCAAATGACTGAAACAAGTAAAAGAGTAAAAGAGAAAGAGTATATGTTTCATTCATCATTTTCCTACACACATACAAAATCAACAGCGTCAGATTCCTTAGAAAAGAAGC
>NC_142931.1:114371332-114383832 GCF_046866305.1 Octopus bimaculoides
TACCAGCTACCCGTCTCTGCACCACCGATAGTATCCAAGTGAAAGGCAAGGGCCAATGCAGCTTGGCACCAGTGACACCCCAACTCATTTCTACAGGTGAGTGAACTGGAGCAACGTGAAATAAAGTGTCTTGCTCAAGAACACAAGACAAAGCTCCCTCATGATTGTCAGCTCGACGCTCTAACCACTGAGCCATACGCCTTTACATACAGTACATATAAAGTACATATAAAGCGTCGCTGTATGGTAATATGCACATTATATAGTCCACCTGTCGTCACAAAATCACGATGGTAAATTTTTTGAAAGTCTTTGAACGATAATAGAAATACTAACGAAATTACATCAACAAAGACATGAACTTCTGATGAGCGACTATAACTTCACTAAAATCAGTTGGTCCGAAGGCAATATGATCTGAAAAATGTCACTTCATGAACAATATAAGCCGAATCTCTACTTGGTCTCACTAAAATGATATTCATCGAATAAATACTACTGCATTGAATGAATGATGTTGCAACTCTAACCTCTGTCTATAAGATGAACCTCTTCCACAATGTGAAGATGACTCTATAATAGAACTCATAATATATGATCCAAAGCAAAAAGAGGATGTATACCGTATAAGAAGTATCTGAGCTTTGCCAGCTTGAGTGTCTACAATGCTGTCTGGAAAGAGTTTGAAAAAGATATCTTGGAACAAAATTGGTCTGAGAATCTCTCCATGAAACTTGGAGAATGTATGTCAATAGAATAACCCATATGCTTTTAATTTGTCCCTGAGAGAACAAAGTACAAAAGTCTTTTGAGACTCTTCAACACGAGAGAAATAACTATTACTATACACTTTCAATGATTGCTTCCTTGAACCCACTTAATGAAACCTTTCTTCTTTGAACTATCATTCGCAATACTAAATCTCCTTTAACGACACTTTTGTGCTCAGACTAACAAAGTGGTTGAACTGACAGTATTATTCAAAGTTTGATTTAATAATTACGTGTTTTATTTCCATACACTAATTAGAATCGTACTAACATCAAAGCAGATCTATTCCCATGAATACTCACTTATATACTTCATATATCAAAGGAAAAGTGCAGACTAATACACAAACAATACAAGTCTATCCATATTTATGTCATATATTGTGTATGTTTGTATATGTTATAGGTATATATACACATATATATATATATACATATTAACACATACTCGTATATATAAACACAGAGAGAGAGAGAGAGAGAGAGAGAGAGAGAGAGAGAGAGAGAGAGAGAGAGAGAGAGAGAGAGAGAGAGAGGTGTATATATATATATATATATATATATATATATATATATAATGATAATATATTTGAAAATATGGTTATGAAACACGTGTAGTCATTTTTACTATTTTAATATTTATTACCTTGTACTTTGTTGGTTTTTATTATAGGTCTTTTTAATGTATTTACTTTTTTAATTTTGCTGTATGTGATTGTGGATTTTCATGGATGAATTAAATAATTGTGGGTTTTTTCTCTAAATTATATATTTTATATAGATATATATGTGTGTGTGTGTGTGTGTGTGTGTGTGTGTGTGTATCATGGACTTTTCCGTCGTTAGACGACGTATGAGGGTTCGGCAATTTCTTACCAAACAGCCACACAGATGATTTGTTTATCGTGATCAAATGTTTGTGTTCACGTAAGCTCACTCCCTCCATTAAATCGACATTACCTGTACAAGTGCACCATGTATCACATGTCCGATGACGGAATTATTTGGCGTAATGTACTGGAAAACAGTACTTTCTTTTAATATTTGTTGACGCCAAATGAGAACACTACATAGATGAAAATTTTACCCAGAAATTTAATAGACGAAATAACAGGAGCATGTTTCAGCTATAATATACCTCCTTAGACTGCGGTATTTCTAACTCCCAAAGTCGTTTTAGCGAATAATGTTTATGAAATTCATGTAAAATAACAAATGCAGTAAACCGAATTTTATATGGTTCAATCTCCTATATAATCTCAATATAAAAACTCAATGTAGATAAACATACTTGTCATTATTAAATAAGCGTTTCCAGACCCACAGATATTTTTACACTGTTTTCATCTGCAGCTACTGCTGTATGTATTATATAGCTTCACAAATCAGGTAGTACCAACTAAATCCCCTAAGCAGCTAATCCATGTCTACTTGAAAAATAATCCAGACCTGTCCATTAAATGGGTCATTCCATCTTAATGTTATAGTATACAGAACTTGGGTAACACCAAGCAGTGGTATATAGAGAATCTGTACTGAAATCAGAATGCATACGCATAATGGCAGATTCAAGTAGTGCACATTTTCTTTCGGAGCGAGTGATAGAACGAAGACTACTTCTCTTTCATGGTATATTTGGAAACTGAAGGAAAACACAGTTGAAATATTCTTGTAGTTTGATGCATAGTACATACAGCAAAACTATCCAATATTGCACAAAATGGTAGATATTTTACATACTAAACATGTGGTACACTATGCGCATTGGAGATATTTTACATACTAACCAAACAACCCCGTCAAATAAATAGAACGTATAGTCTGCAGTAAATATTTTTCTGGAGTAGATGGAGCTATGTGGAATGATAAATGATATGTGTACATGTACGTCTGAAAGTAGATGTATTTGTGAAGTGTTAGAGAAGAGTAGGAGGCATGCATGTTCTTGAGGTGAGAAGTCGGAGAAGTGTCGTGGTTCAGAGCTGTAAATTTTTTTGAAAAGAGGTGTGTAGTATATATATATTTATAAAAAACAAACAAACGAAAAAAAAGGGAGAACATGGTACACAGTTAGGTTTACAAACAACAAGAAATAACAACAGGTGTCTTTCGACTGAGAACAAATCAAACTGAACTGGCGTGTATGAAGTGAAAGCCTAAAGGCGGGAACATATGAGATGGACATAAGAGGTGTTGGCGGTCAGTAGTCAGGCCAAGAAAGAAGGATCATGGCTGGCCGGACGCCGGTCACGTGGAAGGGGGGAGATGGGTAGGGGGCAAGGCGCAGGAGTGGCTGTGCGGTAAGAAGCTTGCTTTCCAACCGGGTTCAGTCCCAGTGGCATCTTGGGCAAAATGTCAGCTGCAATAACCTCGGACCAACCGAAGTCTTGTGAATGGATTTGGTAGACGAGAAATTGTAAGTGGCCTGTATATATATATATATATATATATATATATATGTGTGTGTGTGTGTGTGTGTGTGTGTGTGTGTGTGTGTGTGTGTTTTGTGTGTGTGTGTGTGTGTGTGTGTGTGTATGTATGAATATGTATGTATGTATATATATTTGTGTGTGTATGTGTATGGTGATAGATAAACAGACAAGCAGACAGACTGTTAGATAGATAGATAGATAGATAGATAGACAGATAGATAGATATGAGTACCATTAATTCTGTGTTTACGTCTCTGCTATCTTTCCATTGATTTACTTAACAATTCTTAATTCTTCCTAAAATTCCCTCTTTACATTTTATCTTCCAGTTCTTCACCGTCTCTCCTCTCTGTCACTCTTTTTTCTATATCTTTGATTTTATCACTTTTTTCCTCGTTTTCCGTTCTATGTGTTTATCTCTCATCGATCTGGCGTTCAGTATAATTTCTCTCTCAATCTCCCCAATCTCTCACTCTTTCTCTTTCTCTCTCTCTCTTTCTTTCTTTCTTTCTTTTTTTTCTCTCTCTCTCTATCTCTCTCGGTTTTTCTTTCTTCGTCTTATACGCAATGCAACCTCTGGGATTTAACAAACACACACTGACACACGTATATATGTAGACATACATATTACCCACAGGCATATACTCTCTTACGCACACATACATTATGCATGTATGTAAGTATGTATATGTATATATGTATAAATATATAAGTATACGTATATGCATATACATACATATACAATATACATATATTTTTATGCACAAGTGTGTACATATGTATATATAAGTGTATGTATATGCGTGCATATATAAGTATATGCATATATGTATATACAAATATATATATATGTATATATTTATGTATATATATATGTATGTTTGTATGTAAATATATATATATATCAAAATACGCAACAAGGATATCCAGAGGTAATGCAGTGCGATCGTTTCAGGTGTCTCCATTTAATTGAACAATGTAAACATTACATCAAATATAAAATGGAGAGCAATCTTCAGCTGCACAAAGACATAGAAATTTAGAAATTTAATGAAATTAAATTTGAGCAGAAGGGCATATTTTTATAATTAGATCTAAACTCTCCAAGTAGAAAGGAGGAATACAGAAAACACCATTTTGACTTAGCCAGACCATATATATATATACATATATATATATATATATATATATATATATATATATATATATATATATATATATATATATATATATATGCACACATGCATAAATACATGCAGGGTGAGGTGCGTAGGATTGGTACTGGTGAATATTTAAATAGTTCACTGTCCTCCCATAATTATGTAGGTAACCGGAGACTGTATAAAAGCCTGTCAAACGGATTGTGCTTGTAATTCAAAAGGTACACATTCGTCACGTCGTTTCAGGCGCACATTTATAGTATGGTACACATATCTTTGGAATTACACTGTAAATCAGGAGCAAATTATTCAGTTAATCGAAGACCTGTATCTGCATCTTTGAAAGACGAAAATCCACCACCATGATATAGTACGTTGTAGAATTTTTTTTAAACATTATACGTTTTTAAAGATCTCTCTCTCTCTCTCTCTCTCTCTCTCTCTCTCTCTCTCTCTCTCTCAGATTAGATACTGCTGCTTTGTAGCGTTTAACAACACACATATATTAAGTGTGCAATATTAACATCGTTTGAATTATTGAGCTTGATTCAAGATCAAAATTTGATTTTCGTTCTAACTGTGCTACGATTTTTCACATCGGCGAATAAATTTTACGCTTCCTGTACACAAAATTCTTGTTGCCTTCTGCTTGTCGTTTCGGAAGTGGAGGAGTACGTGATCAACCGACGTAACTGCGAAATATCGGGATGTGTCTCTCTCGTACAATTCCGGGGCGATTTCGTTTCACCTAATTGTAGGATATACTGCGTTTTTTAACGCTATACGTCTTCAACATCTTCTTCAGAAGAAATACTGCAGTTTTGTAATGTTTAACAACACACACTACGTATCTGGTATTGTTTATATAATGTTTATGTTATTGAGCTGCTTCAAACATATACATACAAATGTGTCTTTGTATGTATATATATATATATATATATATATATATATATATATATATATATATATATATATATATATATATATATTACGGAGATGTACTTGCATAGCAAGTGACCTGATCTGAGATCGTGTGCTGGAACGAAAACAATTGCAGCATGGAAGGCATTTATAAGCCATTTAAGAAACACACAAAAACCGTTACATTCACTTCAACATTTAAATTTAATTTACCAAAATATTTTCGTCGCTTTGAGAACGTGACCTGTTCACTGTCACATTCATTGAAAGCATTACAAATAACCTGAGAATGAAAAATAAACTCACGTAACGAAACTCCACTGATGGGCAACTCAGACAATCCCGGGTAGTCTAGTCTAGTCTCGTATATATATATATATATATATATATATAGATATAGATAATAATAAATGGAGCAAAATACATGTCAATAAAAGTTCCTTTAATTTCTACACATGTTTCGAAATAAATGATAGTACTTTCACACACTTTAACTTGGTATTTCTACCTGTAAAACGGCTGTGATATCTTGTTTTTTAGTGTAATTTTGCTACTTCTGGTAACTACTAACGTATTTAAATTATCGAAAGTCTTAATAACTGAGATAATATTAATATATACATAAACTACTATATATATATATATATATATATATATATATATATATATATATATATATATATATATATATATATTTATATATATATATATATATATATATATATATATATATATATATATATATATATATGCATATATATATATATATATATATATATATATATATATATATATATATATATATATATATATATATATATATATATATATATATACATATATATATATGCATATATATTATATATATGTATATGTATATATATATATATATATATATATATATATATATATATATATATATATATATATATATATATTTATGTCTATACATATATATACATATACATATATGCTTTATATATGTATATATATATATATATATATATATATATATATATATATATATATATATATATATATATATATATATATATATATAAATATACAGGGATTAGCAATTGAGTTGCTTCTCCAACATACTGAAAATTCAGAAATAGCAGTCAAAGAACTACTGATTCCAAACTACAAATTTTTCTCTAAAGCGGATGGCGATATTTATGGCACACATAGAACAAAAAACTGGAGGGAAAAGCGTAAACAAACCAAGCCTTTAGTTAATTGGATACGAATCGTTTCATGGTTAAGTGAATGGAAATTTCACTATTCCAATCTTCAGCCCAAATATTCTGATAAATTTGAAAGTGTCTCTAAAAAAATTCACGGTAATTTTTGGCCATGCGACACCAAAAATCAACGATAAGAAAGGCACTTACGAATTCATCGGCTAGCGAGTTCAGGCACCTCACCTCAAAGAAATCTATTCCATGTGCGTCACAAATAGTCCCGTATGAAAAAGTCCCGTGTGGAAGGATTTACGGTTTAACCATCTAACTTAGAGATATCAAATATAAAATATACAAGAATAAGGGCAGAGAATCGTCAATTAATAATAGAATTAATAATTAAAAATTTTGCCAAGTAGTTCAGTATGAAAAAATTGTTAATTATTAATTCTATTATTAATTGACGATTCTCTGCCCTTATTCTTGTATATATATATATATATATATATATATATATATGTGTGTGTATGTATATATGCATATATACATGTATATGCATATATACGTATATATATATATATATATATATATATATATATATATATATATATATATATATATATATATATATATATATATATATATATAAATATATATATATATATAAGGTCTGATCAATAAGTATTCGGACTGTCACCATAGTAATAAAGCTAAAGCACGGAGAGTAAAGTCGCTTGGCGCAGATTGACCTTGATCTCTGCTGTGCATGTGCACTAGCTTTTAGCGTTCTAGCTGTTTACACTCCTGAAAATGTATGGAGAGCAGTGTATGAGCCGCACACAAGTGTACAAGTGGTTCAGACCTTTCCAAGATGGCCGAAAAATGTCAATATCGATGAACATTCTCGGTGATCCGCAACTAGCAGAATTGACAAAAACATTGCAGTTATGCGAGCAGCTGTGAGAGGGAATCGTCGAGTCACCTTCCGTGAGTTATCAGAGGATGTGGGGATTAGTTACGGTTCAGTTCAGCTCATTATCACAGAAGATTTGGGTATGACAGGCGTGTCTGCCAAGTTTGTGTCAAAACTGCTTTCAGCTGACCAAAAAGATACAAGATTTCCTTAGTTGTGTCAAGAACCAGGAGAACATTTTGAAAACTTTGCGTGGGCCTCTGAGCATGTATTGCGAAGCTTTTAGCAAAATTCGATGCAGATTCTCTGCTCAACTTTCTGTCGTGAGTCAATGCGATGATCACACGCTACACACCTTCGTTCCAAGAACTGCTGTAAAAAGCGGAAGTGAGCCAGCACGTTAATTCTTAGTGCGCAGGAACAGCAGAGTACAAAGTACTTCCCGTACTTTAGCTTCATCACTATAGCAACAGTCCGGATACTTATTGATCGCACCATGTATGTATATATATATATATATATACGACAGGCCCACATGACCATGACAATGTGCATTAACTGAAAACTTTTACACTACATACATATACACATATGTACGTGTGTGTCTGTATATATATATATATATATATATATATATATATATATATACTTATATATGTGTATACACACACGTATCTATAAAACTATATATATATATATATTTACATGTGTGCGTGCTTGTGTGTTTGTGTGTTTCATCTACTAGATAATTTTGAAGCAACACGGCATATATATACGTGCGCTAGAAAAGGCGACGTCATTCAATTCCTCACGTAAACTGACTGAGTCCAAACAACAGGTCAATAAACCTCTTCCATCATTGAAGTTTTAAGGCTTCGGGACATTCAGTCTCGTAGATTCCAATGGTTTGCTGTATCTGTGTTGCATACTTCTGAATAAGTAAGTAGACACGCACACACGCATTCACACACACACACACACCACGCACACTCACGCGCACACACACATACGCATACACATACACACACACGCTTACACACGCGCACGAGCACATACACGCATACATACTGACGTACATACAGACGCGCGCATACGAGCATACATATGTCGGAGGGTGTGTTCATGTGTGTGTATGCTGTGTGTATGTGTGTGAGTGAGTGTGCATATCTTTATGAATATTTGGGCCTTTCTATATACACATGTACATAAGGATATACATATATATATATATATGTATATACATAAACATGTATGTATGTATGTATGTATATATATATATATATATATATATATATATATATATATATATATATATATATATATATATACATATCTGTATTTATGTATATATACGTATATATATAGACATTATACAGACACATATTTATATACATATATATATACCTATCTATGTATATATACATAGACTTGTATTGTTTATGTAAATATATATATATACATATATATATATATATATATATATAAATGATTGTATAAACATATATAACTATACATGCGCATGTTTTATGTGTATATATGCTTATATATATGTATAGACGCATGTATGTATGCATGTATGTATATAGCGTAAATATATATATATATACACACACATATATATATACATATATATATATATATATATATATATATATATATATATATATATATATATATATATATATATATATATATATATATATGTATATATATATATATACTCTGTTCATTTGTTGATGTAATGCTGGCACATCTTTTGTTGATTTCCTGCTGGTTAAAGACCTAGACGTGTCTCTTCCGTCAGGCTTGGCTGTCCAAGACGACAAATTACTATTTTGTGTTGGTGCTGCCGTTGGCATGTGATGAGCTCCTGTTATGAGTTCCTTGATAGAATTTGAATTGAGATCCTACACAGCCATAAATGCTACAGCAATGCATTTCGTTTGACTCTCTAAGAAATGTGCCAATCGAAGGCTCTGACTGATTGTAAAATGGACTTCGACGCGCTTTGAAATCAGAGAGAAGACAGCCGAAACATCGCAAAGCACCGTATGCTATTATTCAGCCAATATTTCATTTATATACAAACATGGCAATAAAGTGTAGTCCCTATATTTCAAAGGGCCAACCTTGTCACACTCTGTATCACGCTGAATGTCCTTGAGAGCTTCGTTAAGTGTACACATGTTTGTGGAGTGCTCAGCCACTTACACGTTAATATCAAGATCAGGCTGTTCCGCTGATCGTTTCAGCTGAAACCCTTGTCGTAACCGACAGAGGGCCAGTGCATACATTCTTTTATTTGTTTCAGTAATTTGCCTGCAGAAACAACCAACTCTGTCAACAGAATACGAATCACCTTGCGAAGATAACCCAAGAAAATATAAATTCCATTAGACTGGGAAACTTTATCTCATTCTCTCTACTCGGGAAGTCTAATATCTTTAGATTACATGGCATCAGAAAACTAGTTTTCAGGTGGGGAAATGTTATTACTAATGATGGGGATTATATTTTGAATGACTAAATATCTTTACGATTTATTTTATGCTGATTTTGAACTTATTACACGATTACATGAAATGCGGCATAACTTTTCGGTACCCCCAGTATGTGTGCGAGTGTATGCAAGGGTGTGTGTGTGCGTGTGTGTGTGTCTGTCTGTATGCATGTATATAAATATAAATATAATACACCCGATGATTAGGTTAAACATGAATTTTAAATTAATTGAAAATAATATAAATTTAATATATCTTAATTATGAAAATTACGTAATAATGGGATTAATATCTATGAGCGCGCGCACACGCATACTCATTTCGTAATAATCTTTTCTACTCTAGACTCAAGGCCCGAAAATTTTGCGGGAGGGAGCCAGTCGATTAGGTCAACCCCAATCGACCTGAAAATACGACAGGTAATGTCGACCTCGGCGAAATTGAACTCAGAACCTATATCATAACCATATGAAGGTGTGTTGCGTAGTTGTTAAGAGGTTTGGTTCGTTATCGTTAGGTCATGGTTTCAATACCTGGACAAGATGGAACATTCTGTCCAAGAGCAAGTCACTTTCTTTTACTTTGCTCCAGTCTGCCGAACCACAATGGGTACCAGCAGTGATGGTACTGCTATCTCAAGAGTTGGAGGTGACCTAAAGGATATCTATGTCTGCTTACAATTATAGAGACCCATAAAACAATTAACGAAAATATGGTGTGTAATACCCTACCACAATATTAAACTGTACTGTATTATGATATATGAAGGAAAAGTAAAAAATTATCCTCACTTTCGCCAACTTTTCTTCAAGTAGACTGCACTGACTTAAGCGTACGCTAGCGAAAGGTGGTAATCTCACGGTTACATAATTGTGGTCTCACTTTTCTCGCTTAAATTTTCTTTCTTGTGTTACAGAGTGCTGGCAGTGTACATAAGGAATAACAAAGATCCGACTTCTCTAGTCTGAAACTATGTAAGGGGCTGAAATGCACAGCCGACTTATAGTACAATAGAGGTCAGTGCTCTATCGTGTAGAAGTGTGTATGAGTGGAAAATAGGTACTGGGCAAAAGTAATAAGGGCGGTTCAAGACACATTTTTGCAAAGAATCCAGTATGTGTGTTGCAAGCATTTTGTTTCATCTTCTGACTAGGAAAAGGTACACATTGGAAAAACTCTGGCGATTCTACAACAGCCCCAAAGGTAAAAAAAATAAACATACCTAGAGGCGGGTGTATTTTCGAATCACACCCTGCCAAAACAATCGAAGGCGAATGTGTGCTTTGACTTCAGGACTGTTAGTCTCATATTTATGCTTAAAATATTTCTAACAGTTATAATAGGAGGAATAAAAAGCAACTATAGGCATAAGACGATGGGGAACAGTTTGGATATAGGGCCAATAGAAGCACACCACATTCCATATACTGCTTCCAAATTCAAATAAAAGAAATATCTATTTGCTTGCTGCTTCAAAGATTATATCAAGGCATTTGACCGTGTATACCACAGAGAGCTTATGACCGCTTTAGAAAAAGGCTGTCTTGGAAGAAAAGACATCAGAATCATTTTTGTGTTGTAATGCAGCCAAAGGCATCCATCAAAATAGACCAGGAATTATCAGAACAAGTAGAGACCAAAAGAAATGTAAGACAAGAATGTATGTTATCGACATAACTGTTTACATGTCTATGATGAGTATATCTTCAGAGAGTCAAATGAGATCAGATGATTCACAGTGAATTGCATGAACATAAACAATGTAAGATGTACTGATAATACATTGTTATTGATAGATAGTAATCAGAAATTACAAGAAATCGTTGTTGTAGATGCGCAAAATGATAAGAGAGATATAATGTGAATGTAGAAAAAAAAAGAGACAAAGGTTATTAGTAAATATAAATGTGGAGGGGCAAAAGGTTGAACAAATAAAAAAGAAAGTATTTAGGACAAAATAATTAATCAGAAAGATCACAGTGTAAGTTAGTCAAATAATAAGGCTAAAACAACATTTATAAGAGTGAAAAAGATCCCACTTCAAACGACATTACACTACAATTAAAGCTGATGTTAGTAATCTGTTACATTATGCTATTTGTCATATACGTGGCAGAAAGTTGTGCAATGTATATAGTTATGTAGAAAAAGACCGAAACATTTGAGAAGCGCAGATTCTGCAGGATAAGCTGGAAAGTCAGGCTAACAAATGCAATTCAAGAAATGCTGCAAGTCCGAAGACGATTATTAGTTGGGACCAAGTCTACAAATCTATTATATTTTGGATAAGCAATGCACCAAGAGTCACTGCACAATACTATCATGGCAGAAAATGTTGATGGATGGGAAGAGAGCAGGAGGCTGTGAAAGACGCTTCATGAAAGAATGAAGTGGAAAAAAAAAGCCCGGTTGATTGTATGCATACAGCACGACACACAGAGAATTGGAGAGTTTTAGCAAGTCGACCCTTGGACGCAGGGAGAGAACGTGGCTATGATGATAATGATGATGATGATGATGATGGTGTGTGTCTGTGTGTGTATGTGTATGTGTTATGTGTGTGTGTGTGTGTCGAAATTATAATGAAAACATTTGTTCAAAACGTCATACAGTTTT
>NC_142931.1:114388832-114398832 GCF_046866305.1 Octopus bimaculoides
GCGCACAGAGCTGCGCTCGGTAGTGAAGTGAAAGCACGTTATAAAAATAAAACTACAGAACAATAATAATAAAAATAATAATAATAATAATAATAATAATAATAATAATAATAATAATAATAATAATAATAATAATAATATTATTATTATTATTATTATTATTATTATTATTATTATTATTATTATTATTATTATTATTATTATAAACATATGTATATATATATATATATATATATATATATATATATATACATGTGTGTGTGCGCATGAAGATATATATATATATATATAAAGATATATAAAGATATTTATATATATATAAAGATATGTAACTACATGCATACATACATACATTCATGCATACATACATGCATACATACATGTATACATTCATACATATATACATACATACATATGTTTTTCATCCTTTCGAGGTCGATAACATATAGTACAAGTCTATGCCGACAGGTTGCTAGATTAGTTAGAGGGACGGTGGAAGGGCTATACTACGGCATCTGTGCTGCGGTGGCAGCGGTGGCGACGATGATGGCAGTGATGATGATGAGGAGGAGGAGGAGGAGTGGAATTGAGGAAGAGGAGGGAGAGGAAGAGGAGAAAGAAGTGGGGAAGGGTAGGAAGAGGAGGAGGGTGAGGATAATGATTCGGGTGAGGATGGTGGGGATAATGATGATGATGATGATGATGATGACGCAACGATGATGACGGCAAGCGCTGACGACGCTGACGACGCTGACGACGCTGACGACGCTGACGACAATGATGAGGACAATCATCATTGTCATCGTCATCGTGAGTTCTCCTTGTCAACCCATAATCAAGACACTCAATTGTTCACTTTTTGTGTTTTGAAATAACAGATACCGATCTATTCGTACCTTTTCTTTTTATTTAAACCGACCGTGTAGGACCTGAGGGGCATTTGCCTTCTCTTTCTAGCAGAGTAAGGACATCCTTACGCAAATCGAGCACCATTGTCGTCTCATGTGTATAGTAGGTTAATTAAGTTTATTATGTTTCGTTTTTATTTATTATTATTTTTATCAGTCAACATGTAACAGAATACGGGTGTGTTAAAATAGATATGCATATAATTCCTTTCCGTCGATGATATTATTAGTATTATCATTATTATTATCATTAGGGTGGGTGGTGAACGTAAAGAACCAGCAGAACAATGGATAAAAATGGATAAAAATGGATAAGGTATTTAATTACCTCCCTTTACGAGGAAGCATAAATCCCTCTAGGGTCACCTTGATATTTAATCTTTCCGATATACGTAAACGTACCAGTCGAGTTGTGTGGTTTGATCTAATAATCTACTATGTCACTACCACCTCGGTCTATGTTTGGAATCATTGGTATTAATAACAGGGCGGTGGTTTGGCGGAAATGGTAGAACTTTGTACACGGTGCCTTGTGGTATTAATTTACTTCAGTTCGTTTCCTTTCTGTTTATTTTTATTTTTGTTATTTGGATTTTTAATCCGGCCCTTCACACTTTCGTGAGCGGCAAAATAACTATCGGTCGAGGCCTGCGAGAAAATTATTTCACTTCTTTCCGCATCAATATCACACCATCATCAGAAGCCGGAAAACTAATATAAACTTACTATTGTTGCTGTTGTTGTTATTATTATTATTATTATTATTATTATTATTATTATTATTATTATTATTATTATTATTATTATTATTATTATTGTTATTATTATTATTGAGTGAGAGAGCAGCACATGTCATCAAAGTGACACTGGGGTGTACAAATATACGACGCCCAGTATATACATCATGATTACCTGTCTGATAAGGGTACACCAGGCACTTGTATCACAAGTATGTGAGTGACATGGTGATCTCATATCAAGATAAACAGCGCATGAGCTTGCCGGTGGGACCCAGTTAGAACTTTCTGCAGGCCGAATAGCCCACTCTTCTCAAATGGTCCATGAATAAGAGTTATTTAATGATTTTGAAGAAATTATTCCAGAGGTAAATTATTCAAACCCCAAATAATTTTTTCTCAAGAGATGGATATTCCATCGAGGTTGACTTTGCACATTTGGGGGTCGATAAAATAAGTACCAGCTGAGCACTGGGGTCGATGTAATCGACTCGCTCATTCCCGCTAAAATCCCAGGCCTTGTGGATATTGCAGAAAGGATCATCGTCGTCGTGATCATCATCATCATCATCATCATCATCATCATCATCTTCTTCATGATAATTGTTCTTTTTTACTCAGGTATTGTTGGAGTTTTGCATATGTAGGAGGCTTGCTGCCCGTAGGCTAACTGTTTTTCGTTTTTTTTTTTTCTTCTTTTTTCAACTATCTAATATTTTCCTGGTTATTCTGGCCGAAACAAAAAGACAATTTTTTGTAACAGTTCTGCTGGACTCTCTGTTCCGATTTCCTTTATATTTCTCCTGATGCCTTATGAACCCAAGAACCCAAGAACCCAAGCTCGCCGGACGAAATGCTTAGCGCTATTTCGTCTGTTGGTATGTTCTGAGTTGAAATTCTGCCGTTCTGAGTTCAAATTCATCCATTCGGGTTCGATAAATTACGTACCAGTTGAATATTGGGGTCAATGTAATCGACTACACCGTCCCAAATTTCAGGCCTTTTACCTATAATAGAATGGATTATTATTATTCCTTCGTAACACACTGTGGTTAAAAATGCGCTGGAGTCTTTAGTCATCTGTCAAGTCACAACAAGGATCTCAGACAGAAAATACTTTCCTTAAGAGGTGCGCTGTACTCAATAAGGCCGCTTTCTGCAAGACATCAAACTTGCATGGGATTTCCAGTTGCCTTAAGAAGTTTTGAAGTTTCAATGGGATTGAGCCCAACGCTTCGATCATCACTGGTATCACTTTTACATTACCCTCTCGCATTCCATAGTCTTGCCATTTCCACTTTCAATTTGGAGTACTTAGTGATTTTTTCAACTTCTTTACTCACAATATTCATGTCATTTGATATGGCTACATCAAAGATCTAACAGTATTTGTCACTCTTATTCAATATGACAATATCCGGCTGACAGTGTTCGATTACACGATCCGTCTGAAAACCATAGTCCCAGATCATAGTTACTTTTCCATCTTCCTGCATAACTTTACTTGTTACATGCTCATACCAGTTCTCTGTTACTTCATATTGATTATTACGGCATAAGAGCCAATGAAGATACGCACACACGTTATCGTGGCCACGCTTGTATTCTTTTTTATCAAGGCTCTCACATCCACTTACCAAGTGGGTCACATTTTCCACACTCTTTTCGCAGAGTCTTTATTTCTGGGTGTCAGAAGTTTTATAGATGTTATACTTCACTGACTTGGGAGCGAGAGCGTGGTTATTCGAGACCATATCCACGATGCTGTATTATCCTTAAGTCCTGTGTATTCCTTTCAAACTATCCATGCATTCTCATTTCAAGAAGGTCTTCTTTTCTCTTCTTCTCAGCTCTTTGGTTAAACTCTTCCTCGCCCATCATTTCAGCTGCATTTACACCCATATCCTTCGCGGCATATTGCAGCATGTCTTCATCACTATTTATCAAATACTCGGCAAGCGTTCTCCTTTCACTCTTTATACAATGGTCTATACTAATTAGTCCTCTGCCACAATTCTTTCTTTTCATATACGTTCTGTTTACGTTTGCTTTAGGGTATAGCGCCCCATGCAGCGTCATCAACTTTTTCGTCCTTCTATCCAGTGTTGATATTTCCTCATTAGTCCATTTGAGGATGGACACATTATATCTGACCACCGCAATTGCCCAGATATTCATTTAAGTCATCAAATTTTTGGCATTCGGTTTGGATTTCAACACCATCTTCACCCTTTTTTGATACGTCTCACTGACCTTGACTTTTGCATGTCTTTCGCACATGTTTTACTGTGATATCGTGCATGGGAGAAAAGTGGCTGCCCTTGTAGCAAAATTTGAAACTATTATTATTATTGTTATAGTTGTTGTTGTTGTTGTTGTTGTTATTATTATTATTTTTATTATTATTATTATTATTATTATTAGTAGTAGTAGTAGTAGTAGTAGTAGTAGTAGTAGTAGTAGTAGTAGTAGTAGTAGTAGTAGTTAAGGTGGTGAGCTGGCAGAATCGTTAGTAAGCCGGAAAAATGCTTAGCTGTATTTCGTCCGTCACCACCTTCTGAGTTCAAATTCCGCCGAGGTCGACTTTGCATTTCATCCTCTCGGCGTCGATCGATAAATTAAGTACCAATCAAGTACTAGGGTCGATGTGATCGACTTACCCCCTCCTCCAAAATTTCACATCTTGTGCCCATAATAGAAAGGATTATTTCATCTGTTAAATGCTGTGAGCTGGCGAAATCGTTAGCGCGCCGGACAAAATGCTTAGCGGCATTACGTCCGTTTTTACGTTCTGAGCTCAAATTCTGCTGAGGTCAAGATCGATTTTACCTTTCATCCTTTTGGAGTCGATAAGGTAGGCACTAGGGTCGACGTAATCGACTTATCCCCTCCCGCTAACTTACCAAATCCACTCAGAAGACGTTTTCGGCCCGAGACTATAGTAGAAGACACTTGCCTAAGGTGCAACGCTGTGGGAGTGAACCCAGAACCATGTGGTTGGGGAGTAAGCTTCTTACCAGACAGCCACGACTGCGCCTGATATTTCCTTTTTTCCTCTATTATATTTGTTTTCGCTATTCGATTTTGCAAATTGACAAACTCCAAAAAGAGTATAGTTTGCAGAATCTTCATTCACACTATAGTATCGAATGTCGACCATATAAGAATATATGTTAAATCGTTTCAGTAACAAGGATAGTGGTGAGTATATGTAATAATATATCATTTGCTGATTATGTTTTTGCGTGTTGTTGTGTCATATTGGTTTTAAAATTTGGCTCAAAGCCAGCAATTTCGAGTGAGGGACTTAGTTGATTACATCGACCCCAATCCTCACCTGGTACTTATTTTATCGACTCCGAAAGGTTGAAAGACAAAGTCGACCTCGGTGAAATTTGAAATTAGACTGTAAAGACGGATGAAATGCCGCTAAGTACTTTTCCCAGCGCGTTAACGATTTTGCCAGCTCCTTGTCCTACTGTGTCATTACATTGAGCGTTAATAAAGCTGCGAGCTGGTTGAATCGTTAACACGCCGGGTAAAATGCTTAGCGGTATTTCATCCATCTTTTCTGAATTCTGAGTTCAAATTCTGTCGAGGTCGACTTTGCTTTTCATCCTTTAGGGGTCGATTCTATAAAATAAGTACCAGTTGAGTATTGGGGTCGCTGTATTTAACTTCAAGTCTTGTTCCTTTAGTAGAAAGGATTATTTATATTGGTTGTTAATTATAATGCCTTGTCAGAAGGCGATCCGGCAGAATTGTTAGAATGTCGGAGAAAATGCTTGGCAGTATTGGCAGCATTTTTTTCCGCCTCTTTACATTGTGGGTTCACATCGCAATAGGTCAACATCGCTTTTCGTCCTTTCAGGTACAATAAAATAAAGTACTAGTTGAACAATGGCATTAGTGTAATAGCCTTTGCCTCCTCCCCTCAAATTCCTAACCTTTATCGGTATTAAGAAAGAATTATTTCGAGACTATCAAATAATTACAGTAGTGAGCAAGCATAATCGTTATCGCACCAGACAAAATGCTTAACGGAATTTCTTCAGGTTCGTTACGTTCTCAATTGAAATGTCGCCCAAGGTCAACTTTGCCTTTCATCCTTTCGGAATCCGTAAAATAAGTACCAGTCGAGGAATGCGGTCGATGTCATTGATTTCTCTCTTCCTTCAAAATTGCTGGTTTTGTGTCAAAATTAGAATGAGTTCTACAGGTAATGTGTAATATGTACTGCTTTGAGTTGTGATATTGAAATGAAAATGTAGAATGTGAGCTCGCTTGGACACTGAATCACTGCTCGGTACTGATCAAGCGACCGTGGCCATTTCATAATACATCACATCGAGAAACATACTGATTGCTGTGGTTTTTCTTTGTAAGACAGTGAAGTGTAATTCTGAGGGAAATTTGATGGCAGTAGTTGTTGTTGTAGTAGTAGTAGTAGTAGTAGTAGTAGTAGTAGTAGTAGTAATAGTAGTAGTAGCGGCAGAAGCATTACCACCACCACCAATAGTAATATTAGCAGCAGCAGCAGCAACAGTTCTAGTAGTAGTAGTAGTAGTAGCAGTAGTAGTAGTAGTAGTAGTTGTTGTTGTTGTTGTTGTTGTTGTTGCAGCAGCAGTAGTAGTAGTAGTAGTAGTAGTAGTAGTAGTAGTAGTAGTAGTAGCAGCAGCAGCAGCAGCAGCAGTAATAGTAGTAGTAGTAGTAGTAGTAGTAGTAGTAGTAGTAGCAGCAGCAGCAGCAGCAGTAGTAGTAGTAGTAGTAGTAGTAGTAGTAGTAGTAGTAATAGCAGCAGCAGCAGTAGTAGTAGTAGTAGTAGTAGTAGTAGTAGTAGTGGTGGTGGTGTTGGTGGTGGTGGTGGTGGTTGTGGTGATAGAAAAACGGGAGCAAGAACAACGATAAGTAAAAAAAATCATGGCTGCACTGTCTCTCCAAAGACGTATATCTCAGGATATGCTGGAAAGGAGGCAAGCGTTCTTGCTAAATTTCATTGCGAAAAGTTAAAGTTGAAAAAAATTATAAAAACAAATATTACAAAATAAAATAAAAGGTAACAAGCGCAGTAATAGCAGGAGCAATATGAGCAGCAGCAGCAGCAGCAGCAGTGGCAGCAGCAGATGCCACATCATCTAGTGCAAAAAAACTCTTTGACGTGATCTTTAGATCTTTATGTTACGCTTCGGCACTTCTATAAACCAGATTAGAGTAAATAGAGGAAAAGAAGAAGAAAAAAAAAGTGGATGGGAGGAGGAAAAGAAGAAGAAGAAGAAGAAGAAGAAGAAGAAGAAGAAGAAGAAGAAGAAGAAGAAGAAGAAGAAGAAGAAGAAGAAGAAGAAGAAGAAGAAGAAGATTATATGAAATTGGAAAGTGATTGGCTGGGGAAGGAAAAGAAGATACAGGGCATATGTGTGTGTGTGTGTATGTGTGTGTTTGTGTGTGTGTGTGTGTTTAGTAATCGTAAGTAAAATCATTATATTTATATGTATGTATTTACGTGTATATGTGTATATGTGTATATGTGTATATGTATATATAAAGGTTTATATATATATATATATATATATATATATATATATATATATATATATATATATACATGCACACATACATATACACACGTTCACAGACAGACTGATAGATAGATAGATAGATAGATAGATAGATAGATAGATAGATAGATAGATAGATAGATAGATAGATAGATGAACAGGCGGATGTATAGATAGTTAAACAGATAAACGTGGAGGAAAACAAACTGGGGAGAGACAGAGAGAGGAGTAGAGAAAGAGAGCCAGAGAGAAAAAGAAGAAGGAAAAAAAGTAAAAAGAAAAGTTATAGCGAGACGGTAAATGAGATTAAGGAAACAACAGGGCGGGGAGAGAAATGGCTTAAAACAATAAGAGTGAGAGAGAGGGGGGAGGGAGAGAAAGAAAGTGAGATTATTAATAAAAAAAAGGAAAAATTGAAAAATTAATAATATAAAATTACTCCAAGGAACTTACAGAAAAATAAGCAAAGGAGTTTGAAAAATTAAAAAAGATGAAAGCAAAATATCGGTTTGATGATAAACAGAAGGAATCCATAACGAAGGATGGGAAAAACAGGATATATATTTAATATTTCATTGTTATATATATTTTCACTATTTAGTCTTATGAAAATTTATTACCTAGATGACGAGTAGCTTTTGCAAGATTTTCCCTCATCATTGTGTATTTTGGTTCTGTTTATCCACACTTAAAGGTGGATGTTCTATTGGAACAAACAATACTGCGGTAGTTGTTGTTGGCACTCCGTTGCTTACGACGTTGAAGGTTCCAGTTGTTCCGATCAACGGAACAGCCTGCTCATGAAATTAACGTGCAAGTGGCTGAGCACTCCACAGACACGTGTACCCTTAACGTAGTTCTCGGGGATATTCAGCGTGACACAGTGTGACAAGGCTGACCCTTTGAATTACAGGCACAACAGAAACAGGAAGTAAGAGTGAGAGAAAGTTGTGGTGAAAGAGTACAGCAGGGTTCGCCACCATCCCCTGGCGGAGCCTCGTGGAGCTTTAGGTCTTTTCGCTCAATAAACACTCACAACGTCCGGTCTGGGAATCGAAACCGCGATCCGCTGCTCTAACCACTGGGCCATTGCGCCTCCACTACTGCGGTAGTTACGATGAGAGATATTCTCATACCGGTTTCCGTTGCAAAATGTACTCTCGCTTATATCGCCAGCGGGAAGATAAACCCCTGTGACTTCCAGCGCCGAGACCACCAGACACGTGATTTCGGTTTTTCATGACCTTGTCAATGATGGACGCCCGACTGCTAGAGATAGCAGCGATTCATTTCTGCCAGCGATGTATGGAAAAACACTGCCAGAACAGGTGCTGGTCTCGCGATTAGCTAGTGAGCTTGTTAAAAACTATATAAAAAGGGACAGAGGCAGTATCAATACCGAGAGTTAATATTTATCCCCACTTAAACGTGGATGCTCTGTTAAAATAAACATTACTTGCCATGACAGAAACTCTCATAGTCGTTTTCGGTGCAAAATGCACTCCCGTTTATATTGATTGCGGGGAGTTAATCCTTCGCCACTTCCAGCGCCGAGACCACCACATCTCGTGATTTCGACCTGCCTTGGTTGTGTCAATGATGGACATTCGACCGCTAGAGATAGCAGCGATTCATCTCCGCCAACGATTTATGAAAAAACACAGCCAGAACAGGTGCTGGTGCCGTGTTTAGCCAGTGAGCTTGTTAAAAATAAACATTAGTTACAGAGGCAGTAGCAATATTGAGAGGTAATATTTATCTCCACTCAGAACAAACGATACTTTGGTTAGAACAAACAATAGACCTGTTTTCAGTGCAAAGCCTACACTTGTTCATCTCACTAGCGGGGAGATAAATCGCAGCCACCTCCAACGTCGAGACCACCAGATCACATGATTTTGGTCTTCCATGGCCTTATCAATGATGGACGCCCGACTGCTCGAGAACGCTGCAGTTCATCACCGCCAGCGAGATGTTAATGTTATACTTGATATTGTTTATGATGTAGTAATTACATTGTCCGGACTATGACTTTAAACAGCATATGTCTTTGAATTGCATAAATTGTGGGGCCCTGGTTAAGGATTTCCATGGTTTTGAGGAGTGTGGAACCACCATCATTGTTCCAAGATGTATTCTGACCTGGAGTAGTAGCAATTGTCAGAGTCCCTGCTATGGATTAATAAGCGTATTAGGGCTTACTTGCCTACGCATGTGAAGACCGGAGCCGACAGACTCTGCGGAAGAAACCTTCATGGTTCAAAAGAGGGGAAGGCGACCGCAGCAAAGCATTGTAAAGCAAGAAGGGGGGTAAACATTTTGGTCATCTACTGTATGTCTCTATCCCAAGTTGTCTTGATTTGCTCTTCCCAGTGGATTAAAAATGGTAATAGGCGAAAGAGTGAGATTGATGGTGCGCTACTCTGCCTTTACTTTAAATAAAGTCACAACACCAAGTAATAAGTCATCCTTAAGGTTAACTAGGTGGTCCTCGTCGCTTCGATGAACATACAGATTTCAAGTAATTTTGTAGAATCATTGAGACAGAATATTGAATAGACGAAATGCAAAGTCGACCTCGGAGGAAATTGAACTTAGAACATAAAGACGGACGAAATACTGCTAAGCATTTCCCCCTGTGTGGTAACTATTCGGCCGGCTCACCGTCTTAGGGACATATAGAATATTGACGTCTGAATGTTTAAAATGTTTTTAACGGTCTTTACTAAATGGTAAGAGTTTGTAAAATAAAGTAATGCAGTTCCTTGTTTCTTCTTACTTTCTTGACATCATTATAACT
>NC_142931.1:114403832-114413832 GCF_046866305.1 Octopus bimaculoides
TAACAGAAGGAAGTACGAGGCGGGAAAGAAAGAGATATAGTAGTAACAGAAAGAAGAACGAGAGGGGTAAAGAGAGATACGTAGTAGTAACAGAGGAAGAACGAGAGGGGGAAAAGTAATAGAGAAAGAGATAGAGTCGCGTCAGAAAATATAAAGTTGAAATAAGTACTTTCAACAGTGATGACGCTGGCGTTCGGTCATGTAAAACAAATAATAAATGAGTATATGCATATATACGTACAGGTATGTGCATACCTACGTCTACCTGTATATATAGGTGCATATCTGGGTACAGGACATTGCAAACAAAACGTAGACAAGAAAATAATAATAACCAGAGTACACAAAACACACAAGCCACATAGAGAACGTTTACCTTCATCAGCCACCCCCGTTTTAACACCGGCGTTTCGAAGAGTTGGGCAGGACGCATCGTTAAAACGGCTCTTCCCATGGACCGCAAATTAAATTTGTATACACAAATTAAACCTGTGCCATGGAGGAATGTAGTGGCGGACAAAAAACAAGACAGAAAGAAACAAACGAAGTTTGCTTTTAGAAGCGTTGATTTTAAATTCTCAAACGCAGGATAATGCTAATAATATAGCCTGAGCAGGATAAACTACCCCTATTTTGCAGAAAAAAAAGTGTAAGCGGCCAGCTATGAGACACGAACTCACACCTCCGTGATTACGCGTCGCGGTGCTCTAACCGATTAAGCTAAACTACCCACCACAAAAACTTCTGCAAATTTAAGATGTATAGAAATCTCGCTTTATGAAACGCTATCATATGTTAAATTCAAATTACGATAAACGTAAACAAACAAACGAAGTTTACTTGTAGGAGCGCTGAGATGTCTCAGAAAGTTAAAGAAGTGATTTTAAATTCTCAAACGCAGGATAATGCTATGTGTGTGTGTGTGTGTGTGTGTGTGTGTGTGTGTGTGTGTGTGTGTGTGTGTGTGTGCGTGCGTGCGCGTGTATTGGAAAAAAATCATCGTCACTAATTGTGATTAAGGGTGACAATAAAATTTTTACTTTATCGTTTTATATTGCGCTTTTTTATTGCTTATTTTTATTTATGTATTTCAATGGATTCACACTTTAGCAGAAGGCGAGCAATATTTTTTTTATTTTTAGAGAAGGGTTATTTAGACCTCATCAATTCCAGTTCTCAACAGATACTTACCTAATCTATCCCGAAGGGATGGCAAGGAAAGTCGACCCAGGTGGAATTTGAATTCTGAACGTGAAGATGGAGGAAATGCGCAAAGCATTTTGTCTGGCGTGCTATCAACTCTAACAGCTTGCCGCCTTTACATTTTCAACAACAACAACAACAACAACAGCAACAACAACAATAATAATAACAATAATAATAATAATAATAATAATAATAATAATAATAATAATAATAATTATTATAATATTTACTTTATTGGACACCTCAACACCAACCTGTTTCAGTTGCAGTTTAAGCTGGGGTTTTATTAGTAAACCAAACCGGATACATGTCGTACATACTTCTATTACATTGCGTCATTATACAAAAACCTTTATATACATTCATAATATATATAAATGTATATATATATAATATAATATAATATATATATATAGAGAGAGAGAGTGAGATAGAGAGAGATACATACATACATGGTGGTTGTCTACTCCTTAAACAGAGTTTGACCACCTCCTGCACCTACACCTTAGCCCTTTCATGGCGTCTGATGTGGCTTTTTAAACCAGACAGTGTTTTGAAAAAACACCCACACAGATTGCACCTCTGATTTGCACTACCAATACCTGCAAGTAAGTTCTGCTCATTGTGGATCCTAACATGTCTTTTAAGACCCCCATTGGATTTGCAAACCCTCTGGCACACACCACATTCAAACGTGTGCACATACATATAATCAGAATACATACATTCATACATACATACATACATACATACATACATACATACATGCATATAATGTATCTAAACACCTATAAATCAGAAAAAAGGTAGATATAGTAGATATATTGGCATTAGTAGTGGCAGGGTGTCCACGCCATAACGCTCCTTTCAGCCTTTTCTGATGATTGCTGGGGTTTCTCTCAGCTCCTGGCATGAAACCGATAGGTAAATTGGTCATTATGCAAATATGAAATAGAATCATATTAATAATATATTACACACACACACACAGCTCTATGTTTGTGTGTGCGCATATGTATCCACTATTCCTGTTCTACTGATGCTCCTCGTTTGTCCTTTATACACATATGCGCAGACACACACACAGCACAATACACAATACACGTTCACAATACACGCATACACACATGCAGATATACAAGAAGAACGTTCAAAATACACACTCACTCACACACATACTCTCGCAACATACTCCTGCATAGACTTTTCTCATCCATACATATACACTCAACAATCATCCCCATCTCGCCATTCCCATCGCTCCCCTCCCCCCTACCGTGCCTAACACTACCGTCTTCTGTTAACACCCACCCACCCACCATTTCGCCATAACTGCCATTTTACCGTCTCAGAGATAAACCGATTTGGCACTGAAAGGCTACTGCTGATGCTACTTCGACATCAACTGTTGCTGCTACTGCTGCTACTGCTGCTGCTGCTGCTGCTGTTGCTAGCATTAATTCTTCCTATTCCCGTCCTTCATCTTCCCCTTCTACCTCTTACTCTTTTCCTTCTTTACAAATAGTTTCTTTCATCTTCTTTGTCTCCTTTTTCTTCCCCTTACTCTCTTCCCTCTTCTTAGTTTTCTTTTCTTCTTCTTTCTTCTTCTTCCTCCTACACCTCTTACTCTTTCACTACTTCTTTTTATTCTTCGTTGTATCCTTCTTCCTTCTATTCTTCTTACTATTCTTTTTCTCTTTTTCATTCTTCTGTCTCCGCCTCCTTCGCCTCCTCCTCCTACACCTCTTTCTCCTTTTCTGCTCTTTTTTTCTTCGTCCTTACCTTCCTTCTATTCTTCTTTATCTTCCACTTCCCCTTTTCCTTTTTCTTTCTCCAATTCTTCTTCTTCCTCCTCCCCTCCATCTCCTATTTTTCTTTTCCTTCTCTCAATTATTTTGCTTCATCCTATTCTTCTCTTCGTTCTCCTTCTACTGCTTCTGTTGTTCCATCTACTCCGAACTCATCCCCCTCCCCCAGTTACCAAGGCTACCACTAATATGACCATTACTACCATCACTCAGTCACCATCACCAACATAGTAGTACCTCTCACCGGCAAACCCGCTAGACATAACAACCAAACTCATCACATACCACTGCTATAAAAAGCGAAGGAAACATTGGATCTACAAGCAAACCAGGATGGCCAGGCTTAGAACGTTCTGAATAATAGTCATGCTCGATCAGGAATGCTGAATGGAAACAATATCAGAAAAGTTAGCACACCGGGCGAAATGCTTAACGATATTTCGTCTGCGGCTACGTTCTGAGTTCAAACTCCGCCGAGGTTGACTTTGCCTTTCATCCTTTCGGGGTCGATTAAATAAGTACCAGTTACGCACTGGGGTCTATATAATCGACTTAATCTGTTTGTCTGTCCTTGTTTGTCCCCTCTGTGCGTAGCCTCTTGTGGGCAATAAAGAAATAAGAAACAATATCAAAACAAAATAATTCGTCTCGTGTTGCGTTGCGTATAACCGCCAGTAGTAGTAGTAGTAGTAGTAGTAGTAGTAGTAGTAGTAGTAGTAGTAGTAGCAGCAGCAGCAGCAGCATTAGTAGCAGTAGTGGTAGTAGCATCACCACCACCAGCACCACCACCAGCACCACCACCAGCACCACCACTACCAGTAGTAGTAGTAGTAGTAGTAGTAGTAGTAGTAGTAGTAGTAGTAGTAGCAGTAGTAGTAATTGTTGTTGTAGGGATCTTTTCTGTTTGGCTGCCATTTTTCAATTTCTTCAATTTTTGTTCCAATTGATTTTGTATTAGGTGTAATGATGTAGTTTTTTATGCTAGTCATTGACATGAAATTCATGTCGTGCGTTAAAGCTGAATTCCGCCAATATTTCATCTGTTTACAGTTGACAAACAGTTGCAGTCACGCACAAAATGATAGCTTCCAAATCCTGTTTTCTGACAGGGTAAAAATGATCAAACTTTAAACTTCTGTAACGCTTTTAAAAAGTTTTTTCTGGAAAAAGTAAAATATCACTCCGAGATTTAGCGTGGAAAATTACATCAATACAGCAAATTATAAAATTTTCACTAAACTAAGCGGCAGCAGCAGTAGCAGCGGCAGCAGCGGCAGCAGTAGCGGTAGTAGTAGTAGTAGTAGTAGTAGTAGCAGCAGCAGCAGCAGCAGCAGCAGCAGCAGCAGCAGCAGCAGTAGTAGTAGTAGTAGTAGTAGTAGTAGTAGTAGTTTATCAGAATCTGAATGTTACCTGGGCTGGTTCTGCAACGTATGTGTAACATTCAAACGCCATTGAAACATCAAATTGTGCTGAGCTGAGCAAAGTTGGGTTTGTGAACATTAGACATAGATTGATAGAAATAGGCCAGATATTATTTTGAAGAACTTCAGACAAAAATCATGCCTTCTCATCGATATGACTGTCCTAATCGAATTGAATATATCTATCGAAACCAACCAAAAACTGAGCAAGTATAAAGATCTTGAAATAGAAATTGACAAACTGTGGAACCTCAAGACTAAAACATTACCTGTTGTCATAGGAATGATTACAAAAGGGGCTGATCGCTACCTAGGTCAGATACCAGGAAATCCAAAAATGGAAGAAATTAAAAAAATAGTACCCATGGGAATTGCCCATATCCTACGTAATGTATTGTCTATTCAATCCCCAAAATATTTTAATCCGTAAACAATGTCAAATTACTTTTAAGTGTACGTAACAGCAAACACCTTTTACTGTAATCTTAACATCAGACTATCATCTTATGATCAAATTACTTTTAAAACAAACTTTTAATGTACTTACGTTTTTACAGACATTCTCTAGAACAATACTCTGTGCAAGACCAAATAAGTGGCACTCTTGTCATAACACCAACTTGAACTTCTAGCTTGTTGTCTCTAGGTCCCTGTGGTGAGACTTGGAGTAAACTTGTACAAATACAAAGAAAAAGCCAACCATGTATGATGATGATGATGATGATGATGATGATGATGACGATAAAAGGAAAAACTTAAGCGCTAATTATCCCTCAGAAACAAGTCTGGATTTAATTTGATAACGGCAATGATTAATAAACGCAGAAAACAAAACTGAAGAATCTATGTGAAAGGTGACGAAAGTATAAACCATCTCTTGAGTGAATGCAGTAAACTAGCGCAAAAAGAGTTTAAGCGCAAGCATAACTGCATAGAAAGAAGAGTGCCTTAGGATATAAGCCGAGTGTGGCTTCAAACTAATAGAAAAGTGATATGAATAGGAACCACAGGCTGTGATAGAGAATAAGGATTACAGATTTTTATAAGACTTCCCAATGCATAAAACTGACCAAATTACTGAAGGAAGAAGATTGCAGAGGACGAAAGAAACAAACGCCGTATCATCATAGCCTTTGCAATACCATACGATAATAGGATGGTTACAAAAGGAATTGGAAAACTTGCGAAATAACAGAAGCTAGTCTAAGAGATGAAGGGATTATAGAAGACTAAGAAGACAATTACTCATGTGATAGTTAGTGATCTTGGCAGAAAATCCTATGTGCTACCTAAGTGGTTGAAAGATATTGGAACTGAGACTCGCATATTCCAAAGAAGGATTTTTTAGATTTGGTGATATAGCATGTTGTTGTTATGAAAACAACCAAAACAACAACAACAATAAAAATAGACATAATAATAATAATAATAATAATAATAATAATAATAATAATAATAATAATAATAATAATAATAATAATAATAATAAGAAGAAGAAGAAGAAGAAGAAGAAGAAGAAGAAGAAGAAGAAGAAGAAGAAGAAGAAGAAGAATTCGTAATCCAGCTGCTGCTAGCCATGCTACAGACGTAATTGGAGTAAACAAGTAAACATGATGGTTATGGAGTGTTACTACCGGAACACCCCAGTGGTTGCGAATGGCGTGCCCATTAGAGGGTACAGAATATGAATATACAGTGAATGGAAGGCAATGGGACTATTTAAAATTACTGAACAAAGATTATGTGACCAAGCAAGAGCAATACAAAAGACTAGATGGTTAACAGAAATGGAGCTAGAGGTTATTAAAAGAAGGATATCGAGTGAGGCTGGGCATGCGAGAAACGAAAGTGGGATAGTGGAAAAGAATATAATACCGTGAATTATGAAAGAATTAAGATCATTGATTATTCAAAGAATGAAGATCGATTAATAATAGATAGAATTTTGGATCTATTAAATACATAATGAACAGACTTTAAGAATTGTAACCAATGTAGACTAAATCAAGAGACGAATAAGATCAATAATTTATTGTGACACATTGAAACAAAGAACATCACACAAACAAATGATCTTATCAAGGTTGCTTGTAGGACTGTCGCAGAAAGGATGGGATTGAAAACTACTGAAAATAGAACAGCGATGGATAGAAGAGGAAATAAACAACAGTGGTGGAAAAGGAGAATTTCTGAAGATATAAACTCCGTGAATAGTGTAGTGTCAGTACTTGTCAGGAAAAGAAATGGAAAACTTAAGAATAAATGGAAATTAGGAAAAGTTAGGAAGAAGTATGGTGTAGATACAAAATATAAAAATTGAAGAACTGAAGCAGCGCATACCTGCAAAAAAGGCAAAGCCAACTAGGTTTGAACAGCGAATTAAGCAATATCAGCAAAAGAAATTCTTTAGAACCGACTAAAAAAGATTTTACCAACAGATTAATGATGACAAAAAAAAAAAAACGTGAAAGATTAGTCCCTGATACTGATGGAAGTCGACTTTTCTGGTGTAAGATATGGAGTAAGTAAAAACAGCATACTACAGCTGAATGTCTCTGCAGCCTGAAGAAAACAGCTTCTTATCTCCAGCAAGAGGCTATCCACTTCACAAAAACAGTATCAGAAATATGAGTAAAAAGATATGCAACTGGTAAGTAGCAGGACATGATGATGTACAGTGATTTAGGATAAAAAATTCAGCAGTTGCCATAAATTGATCGCAGAGCAATTTAATGCATTGATCAATGGAGAGGAAATCTCACGCTGGTTGACAAAAGGATGAACGGTTTTGTGCCTGAAGGATGTATCAAAGGGAAATACTACTGACAATCACAGACCAATTTCCTGCCTCCCATTAATGTGGAAGTTACTGCCAGGAGGAATTGCAGAAGAACTGTATAAATTTGTTGATGAGAACGATATATTACCACTCGAACAAAATGCAGACTGTGTGGTGAGACGGCTGAAACACTATGGCACATTGTTAGCGAATGCCCGAAATTGGCACAACACCCTGATGCAGTACCCGGCAGTGGCTCTCATGGTTTCTGATCTTAACTGATTGGAAGTGTTATCATGAACATTGTTTTATCTTGGTATAAAAGATGGGCAACAGCAAATATTCTGCTCAATACCACAGAATTGCTTGTCGTTCATTCTCTTTAAATAACTCTTTTGAGCGGGATGGGCCACTCAACTTGAAGAAAATTCTAACTGGGCAGAGGAGGAACTAAAGAAGATGGACAGGGACAGGAACTCCTAACGATGCATGGAGCCCATCAACCACGTGCAGGCCTATACATGAAGAGAGTAAATGGAGGAAGGGGACTGATAAGTGTGGAAGACTGCGTGCGTATCGAACTCAAGAGCATAATGAGATACCTAGCCCATAGTTAGGAAACCTTGCTAGTGACAGTTAGGAACGAGGGAGTATTGAGAGCAGATAAAAGAGAAAACAAGGTACAAAAAGGACATGAAGAATAACGCAAGAAGGGACTGCACAATCAATTTCATGTAGCTACAACAGAAGTTGCTGGAAAAATAGCTGGGATTGGCTGATGAAAGGAACCCTACAAAAGGAGACCGAAAGCACTGTACAGGCAGCACAGGACCAAGCTTTGGTCACGAACTGGAGGATGAACCTTAGGAATGAGCAGGTGTCTCCGCTGTGTCGCATCTGCAATAGAGTGGATGAAACCATTGCCCATATCACAAATGAATGCCCTAGACTTGCCCAAAGCCACTACAAGTTGTGGCGACACGACCAGGTAGCGAAAGTGTTACACTGGAAACTGTGCAAAAAGTGGGGGCTAGAGAGAGGCAAGACGTGCTATGAGCACAGACAGCAGAGTGTGACAGAGTTGGACACTAGCAAAATCCTCTAGGATTTCCCAATCCAAACAGATCATGTGCTATAGCATAACAGACCGGACCTAGTAGTGGTGGGCAAGGTGCACCACATATGCTATATAGTTGATGTTGCATGCCCCTAAGACCCACGAAAATTCAAGAAGGGAGACGAAAAAATAGATAGATAGATAGATAGATAGATAGATAGATAGATAGATACAACCCTCTTCAGTACGAAAGAGCCCGGCTATAGAAAAAGAAGCAAATGAAGATAGTGCCAATTATTGTTGGGTCCCTGGGGACGGAATAATCAGAAAAGTATAAGATAGCAGAAAAGAACGAATAGCATGGTACCGTAGGCTGCAGGTAGTAAGTCCGCTACGCATGCAAGACTCTAGGAGTTCTAACAAAGCCTGTGATAAAGAGATGATGATAATAATAATAATAATAATAATAATAATAATAATAATAATAATAATAATAATAATAATAATAATAATAATAATACAGAACAAACAGAACGTAAAGAACCATACTGGCGTAGACGAATTTGTTAGAAACAAAGTTAAAAAGACATTTAGGACAAGTCACGAGACATTGTAACAAGAGCCCGTTTATTACAAATCTTGTTACAAAATATTTGTGCACGTATTAAAATATAGCAGTTTAAAAATATCAGGAAAATTTGGACGCAACGCAAAAATACCATGCAATAAAGTAAGACATTAAACATTTTAAAAAACCAACAGAAATGGACGATAAACTTACACACATATAACGTATATATCAATATTTATGCATATATCAATATATATATATATTCGTTTATATTTATATAAAGGGCATTATTACAGAAAATAATAACGCCACACAGTGGACTTCCCAAAATAACCACATTTAGTACCTAATGCGAGGAAAAACAACCAACAGAAGACGACCAACTTTCTTTTAAATAAACTTAACTGTGTATCGGCCGATTTCGCGATTACTAGAATGAATCTAGATTTCGTTCATCAGCACAGTATTGTCCCAAAAATATATATAAATAAACAGAATTTATATATATATATATATATATATATATATATATATATATATATATATATATATATATATATATATATATATATATGAAACAAAGATGAGGAAACCAATCTGTAAGAAGAATATATGTAGAAATATTCTCCTGACATACAATGTCACAATTGGTTGACCGATTCTTATGCTGAACATACCCGATTTACTACCCCAATCAACAACATAGAGTATTTATGTTCTGTATAGTGAATATGCTAATGTACGTATCTGTGCTTTCGACCTTTCAGTATTATTTAATCGAAGTACATTTTATGCACAGCGTGAATCAGAAGGGCTGAATTAAATTTAAATATTGAAAAGCCTATTCAGTGTGATTTTCACAAACAGTTTATCATCCAAATGTTTCCCAAAATCAGAACCCATCATTTCTTAAGAACTGTTCCTTTCATACGATCTATTAGCTCTTCTTTACCGAGATCATAAACCGTAAATTATCTAAAGTACGTTAGCAATATTAGTTCCACTTGAAGGCGGCCAGATGGCAGAAACGTTAGCACGCCCGGCGAAATGCTTAGCGATATTTCGTCTGCGGCTACGTTCTGAGTTCAAACTCCGCCGAGGTCGACTTTGCCTTTCATCCTTTCGGGGTCGATTAAATAAGTACCAGTTACGCACTGG
>NC_142931.1:114418832-114428832 GCF_046866305.1 Octopus bimaculoides
TAAACAGTGGAAAAAAAAAAAAGATTTTATTTAGTACGACACAGGTTTCGACCTGTTCTGGGTCTCTTCGGGTACATAAACATATATGCTATTCACATTATAATGGCTAGTATGTCAACTTACTAATAATTGCTGAAAAATTGAAGTGGACGTTTTACCTCACCAAGAAATAATATCTATTTTATATCTTAGTTTGCTAATGGAAAATATGTTCAGAGTACCCTGCTAGTGAAATATAAGTTGGGACACTAAAATTCTGGCCAGGTGGTATATCATTTGTAGATGTAATCAACATAAGCAGCAAAATCTACGTTCATTCATGCGAAACATTTAAGTCATTGAAAGTGCTCCATGATTCAGCAGATCTTCGGTGCTATGACTTTATGACTATGTGAATTAAATAAATGGAAGAATGGATCTCAAATTCGCTACTCAAAGAAAATATCACATTCTTAATGTTTATATTTTTTCCTTTTATTTTTTTATTTGTTTTAGCCATTTGACTGCGGCCATGCTGGAGCACAACCTTGAACGGTTTATTCGAACAAATCGACCCCGGGACTTATTCTTTGTCAGCTTAGTACTTATTCCACCTGTCTTTGCCGAGCCGCTAAGTTACGGGGACATAAACACACCAGAATCGGTTGTCAAGCGATGGCAGAGGGACAAACACACACACACACACACACACACACACACACACACACACACATATATATATATATATATATATATATATATATATATATATATATATATATATATACGACGGGCTTCTTACAGTTTCTGTCTGCCAAGTCCACTTGCAAAGCTTTGGTCGGTCCGAGGTTATAGTAGAAGACACTTGGCCAAAGTGTCACGCAGTGGGACTGAATCCGGAACCATGTGGTTCGTAAGCAATCTTCTTACTAAACAGCCACGCTTTCGGCCCTCTATATGCAATACTTATTCTGTCCTTATACTGTTCATGTATTTAAGTATCTTATTCATCAAGGATTTTATTTTTTCCCGTTCTTCCTATTATATTCCGAACTTTTTTATCAACATTTGTAGAACTTCATAATTTCACTTTATGAATGGAGTTATATTGGCGTATGGTACTGCTTCTTTATATTCGATAGAGATAATGTGATTAACATAGATATTATCGGAATTTCAATTTTTGGCCATCGGATTTATACTTTCATCATCATGTGATAGTGTTTCTTTGTGATTAGTGTAAGTTTTGGGTATGCTTATTCTATCATTGTGTTCTTTTATAACATGTGGCTTCTATCATTAATCCTCAATTTCCGAGAAAATCCTATAGAGTACAAATATCTAATCCTCTCATGCTTTCTTACCTGGGCTTATCTATTGAAGTAGCACGCTGTTTTAAATGCTTGGTGAGTTCATAAGATATTGTTGTGCTTGTATGACCAATATAACAGTTCAAGTCGTGAAGTTTACAAATTTCAAGTTTGCCATTGAATTTATAAATCATATTGGTCATAAGTAGCTTCTTCTCGGGTTTATAGACTTATGGCTTGCTAGAGATAAAATTTTAAATTCAAATGATTTTGTAGTATGTTAGACTTTGCATTGGTATAATTCATTTTGCGTTCTGTTTTGAGAGGTTTTTGATAATGCGTTCATCTGTGCAATAATCCTTTGAATCATGTCTATGACCGTCATATTGCTGTAATTTATGTATGTCTTTATTGCGCTAATTGCCTTCGTGAACTCTTCTATTCAATGTCATTATACCGTTTTTCATTCATCCTTTTCTCTGCTCTAGATTATTTTACGTACTTCGTTCGTGGAGAACAATATCTCGGTTCTATAATATAGGGAATTCACCACTGATATTTTGTATACGTGTGGATAGATGTCTATGTAAGTGTATCTAATCATGTCTCTTATATTAACAGCCATTATATATCCGTTATTTTCTCTTCGAACTTTACGTTTAGAAAAGGATCCATTGTCTTTCAAAGGCAATATATTTGTATTACTCTGAAAGTTAAATATTAGTGCGGAGACGTTTTTAAGTTTTCTCTTAATTTCTTGATGTTTTTCAGTGTGATCACTTTCTGGAATATATATCTCTCACGTTTCTGGTGTACATCATATATTTATGTCTTGATAGCACTTCTAGATATAAACATTCAGAAAACCATTCAAGCATAAACATATCAAGAAGCCAGTAGATTATTCATTTTAGGTTAAATTTTAGGAGAATGCTTTATATCTGTGACAACACCTATTGTTTATGCGCATGATATTTAGGATTCAATGCTAAATTTTAAACAAAATGAATCATATATGTAAGGGTATATAAGGTATGTAAACATGTCTATTTGTCTATCTATCTATCTATCTATCTATCTGTCTGTCTGTCTATCTGTCTATCTATCTATCTATTTATATATATATATATATATATATATATATATATATATATATATATATATATATATATACATGTATACATATACATGTATATATATACATATACATAATACATCTATTGGAGGATCGTGGTTTCGATTCCCAGACCGGGAGTTGTGTGTGTTTATTGAGCGAAAACACCTAAAGCTCCACGAGTCTCTGGCAGGGGGGGGGGCGACCCTTGTACTCTTCCGCCCCAACTTTCTTTCACTCTTTCTTCCTGTTTCTTGAGTAACGCTGCGATGGACTGGCGTCCCGTCCAGCTGGGAGGAACACATACGCCATAGAAACCGAGAAACCGGGCCCATGAGCCTGGCTAGGCTTTAAAAAGGGCGAGAACTAATATACGGCTACAACAGCTATTTTTTTGATGGTATTAAATTCATAAAGTTAAATTTTACTAATAATCAATTTTTACGGGATTTAATGTTTAAAAATATATAACTTGACGAAGTAGAATGTAGCCTTAAGAAGAGAAATTGAACAGTAATGGACACGGTTAGGTGCAGCAACATTTAACCGAAAATATAAAATCAACATTGAATAACAATGAGGGATTTCATTTATCTGTTAGAGATTCACTACAGGATAGCATCAAATAATCTTTATTTGGATTGATAAGTAATATCGTAGAGTATGGTTGTTAAAAATATTGTACGAAAGGTGAAGTGGTAGGGTTATATTAAAAAAAAATGTTTTGACTTTGAAGTTAAAATACAAGACTAATACAAGTTTTATATGAATGATGAATTTATAATTATATGGTGTGTTTGGATATCTTGTTCAGAAGTATGTTACGAAGGTTGAAAGAAAAAATTTAAATGATTTCTAATAGTAAACGATTATTAAAATATCTAAATTATAACCAAATTGTGTGATAAAAAGAGTTTTACTATTAACAATTTGATATTAATATACACGTGCCTCAAGGCGGTGACGTGGCAGAAACGTTAGCGCGCCGGGCAGAATCGCGATGGCAGAAACGTTAACGCGCCAGCCGAAATGCATAGTGGTATTTCGTCTGTCTTTACGTTCTGAGTTCAAATTCCGCCGAGTTCGACTTTGCCTTTCATCCTTTCGGGGTCGATAAATTAAGTACCAGTTACGCACTGGGGTCGATGTTATCGACTTAATCCCTTTGTCTATCTTTGTTTGTCCCCTCTACGTTTAGCGCATTGTGGGCAATAAAGAAATAAGAAACGTTAGCACGCCAGCCGAAATGCTTAGTGGTATTTCGTCTGTGTTTATGTTCTGAGTTCAAATTTCGCCCAGGTCGACTTTGCCTTTCATCCTTTCGGGGTCGATGAATTAAGTACCAGTTGTGTACTGGATTCGATCTAATCGACCTGGATCCCCTCCCCAAATATTTCGGGCCTTGTACCCAGAGTAGAAAAGAATATACACGTGCTTTATGGCGGTGAACTGATAGAATCGTTAGCACGCCGGGTAAAATGATTAGCAGCATATCGTCCGTCTTTACGTTCTGAGGTCAAATGCCATCGAGGTCAACTTTGCCTTTCCTAATTTCGGGATAAAAAAAATAAGTACCAGCTGAATACTGAGGTCGTTATATCGTTTTACCTGCTGCCCCAAAATTTCAGGCCCTGTGCCTATAATAGAAAGGATTATTATTATTATTATTATTATTATTATTATTATTATTATTATTATTATTATTATTATTATTAATAATAATAATAATATTATTATTAATATTATTATTAATATTATTTACGGCGGCGAGCAGGCAGAATCGTTAGCACACAGTGCAAAATGCTTAACGGCATTTCGTCCGTCTTTACGTTCTGAGTTCAAATTCCACCGAAGTCAACTTTCATTCTTACAAGGTCGATGAAATAAGTACGAACTGAGTACTGAGGTCGATGTAATTGACTCAGCTCTTAATCCGAAGCTTCTGACCTTGTGCCAAAATGTGAAACCAATATACACATGCTTAAGTGAGCTGACAGAATCGTTAGCACGCCACACAAAATGCTTAACGGCATTTCGTTCCTCTTTATGTTCTGAGTTCAAATTCCACCGTGGTCAACTTTGCCTTTCATCTTTTCAGGGTAGATGAAATAAGCGCCTATTGAGCACAGTGGTCAACGTAATCGATTTAGCTCCTCTTCCATTATTACTGGTCTTGTGCCGAAATTTGAAACAATATACGTATTCCTATAAAATTAAAGTTACAAGGATATGTTTGTTATAAAGGAAACTTTGTTCTATACAGGTGTTCCAAGGGCGGACATACATATGTCGCAAAGCCCTTCTCAGGTGAAGATTAAGAACGGAATTGAAGTTGGTGGTACATGCCTATGAGAACTGCGTGTTTAATCTGTTTATCGTGTGCTATCTAACGAAAAGTAAACCAACTGAAAGATATTTGGAAGTCAATGTTACATTTAGAAAGTGAATTGAGGACAAAAAAGAACGTTTCAAAGGACTGGGTGGGTAAATGCAATTCTTGGGTAATCTAGTTAGTTTAAAGGAGATGTCGAATTGACATATATTATCATCCTTTATTTTTTTATCTTTTACTTTTTACAGTCATTAGACTGCTACCATATTGGGGCATGACCTCGAAGAATTTTTGGTCGATTGAATCGACCGCAAGTACTTATTTGTTATAAGCCTGGTATTTATTCTGTAGGTCACTTTTACCGAACTACCAAGTTACAGAGAAGTAAATACATGAGCACCGGTTGTCAAGTGATGTGTGTGTGTGTGTGGCGGGGGTACAAACATAGACACAAACACACACACACATACACACTCATATATATATATATATATATATATATATATATATATATATATATATATATATATATATTTCTATGACCGGATTCTTTCAATTTCTGTCTATCAAATTCACTCACAAGGCTTTGGTCGGCCCGAGGTCATAGTAGAAAATACTTACCGAACGTGCCACGCAGTGAAACTGAACCGAGAACCATGTGGTCGAAAGTAAGCGTTTTATCACATAGCCACACATGCGCCTACAAATATTTATATTCAGTCTAGAACAAAATGAAGAGTAACCTTATCGCAACCAGGTCGCAATTTCGGGCGACGAAAATAACAGATAATAAATAACAGATAATAAATGCTCTTTTGAATGGCTAAGCTATGTCTTTCATACTACAATCGTTTTAGATTCAACACATAGTCTCAGATCAAGTTACTTGCCTAGCAAATACACCTTCGTAATAGCAAAGCCAGTTGAACAAAATGGCTGTCCTTATAAAGGCGTGATAGAAAATACTATTATGTTATTTAGGGAAGAAAAATCGGTAGTAAAAGTAGTAAAAAGAAGGAGGAAAACATTAAAAACATGGCTACGTGGTTTGATTATTCAGCTTCGTACAAAATAACTAATTTGACAACCTGAGTGAGTAGCAATTTCACATTAAAGATTATTATTCTTCCACCTCAGAGCAAATTAATTAACAAATTACCTTAATTTTGTAAATTAAATTAGCAGCCGCATTTCTTCCTGATAATACAACAGACATACGATAGAAAGCAGATTAAGAGAAAGAAAATAACTGGACCCCTATACATGACTGGTATTTGATTTATTAACCCTGAGAAGATGAAATGTGAAATTGTCCTCGGAGCGATTTCAACTCAGAACAGTCGATAACCAGAACAGTTAACACAAAAACCAATCTACCCGACCATCTAATGACTCTGCCAATTGGTACCTGTATACATATGTGTGTGTGTGTGAGAGAGAGAGAGAGAGAGAGAGAGAGAGAGAGAGAGAGAGAGAGAGAGAGTGTGTGTGTGTGTGTGTGTGTGTGTGTCTGTCTGTCTGTCTGTACGTCTGTGTGTATATATTTCCTTATACACACACATACATATGTATAAATGTGTGGATACATATGAATATATAAGGACTTATATATATAACTATATAACTATATATATATATATATATATATATATATATATATATATATATATATATATATATATATATGTATGTATGTACGTATGTATATGTATACGTGTGTGTGGATATACGTATTCCTATATATGTATATGAATGTGAGTGTGTATGTGCGTATGTGCGTTTGTACGCACGCGCTACAACTAACATTAGCATAAGGCACGGAATTGAAATCTAAAAGGGTGTAAACTCGGATAAACCGCGGCATACATTCTGTTCTACTGATTATCGATGATAAACGAAATCGAAAATAATTAATAACATAATGGTCTGTCTGAATGTATAGATATTTATGACCCATTGTCATTAAGCAGGCTGGTAATGTTTCTGCTGATAATACTCTTATTGCTAATGGTTTTCCTGCTTACCAATAATCTTCAGTTCTTGTCCCCACACGTAGATTTCTCTGTTTTAACTGTTTTTATCTCGTCGAACATTATTACTAACAGTTACACCCCCATAGCCCTAGCTTTCCATTTCTCCCTACCTTCATTTATTTTCTTCTTTCTATTTCTTGGCTGTTTCTTTTTTCTTCTCTTTAACCGTTCATCCCTTAAGTCTGATAATTATCATTATCTGTTTGCTTCCTCTACAATGTCTGGATTTATAGACATACGAACCTATTTTCATACTTACATATGTATTTCTGCACGTATGTATGCATGTATCTATGCATGTATCTCTGTATGCATGTGTGTGCCTGTGTGTTCTGAGATGCACTATGTGACATAAGGCGTACCAAGAAAGTCACTGAAGGTTGAGCTAAAATTTCAACTAAACATTGAATTTCACAGGTTAAATATAGTTATCTTCTCTTCAGAAAATGTATTCTGATTTCGTTATGGAAACCGTCCTTTAAGAGTCATTGACCATTGGAACAATGAAAAGTGTGGCTTCTGTAACATTTTGAATTAGGATGTATATTTTCTATTATAAACTAGTTTTGCTTTCAAATTAATCAGACATTCGTGAAATCTAAAGAAACAGCAAAATGCATCGGAATAATTCTACAAGATGGAGTATTTCATCGTATGTTCTTCACAAAATACGATGCCTTGTATACACATATACAATATATTGTACATATGGCGTCGTAAATAACTGGCGTATTTAATCTTTATATTTCATCACTAATCCATGCTGCTCTAAATCTTCATTTGAGGAATAATGGTATTTTAGACTGCAGTCAGATAGACTGCACGAAGTACGCACTGTTGCCTTTAATCAATACTTTTCTTTTCAAAATTTTACAGACAGTTGAAGAGCCCATACAAAAATCAACAGTTGTTTTAGCAGTATTTTCAGCTTGGTGTAGTCTTATGCTTTGTTGTTTCTTCCAACGTTAAGGGTTTTCTTTGTTTTTTTTTTCTCGTTTTTTTTTCTCTGATGTTTTAGCCATTGTATTTTTATTTCTTTATGGCACGTTGATATGAATAAAATTGTCAAATTTTTAATAAAAAGACAAAGAAACTAGAAGTAAATGGAAGCAGAGGACCATATATGGTTAATCTTCGTTTCCTTGGTGAATCGAAGCAAAAATGATAGTGCCCTGCAAAAGAGGCTAATGTCTCGGATTTTAGTAAAAGTAACTTTACTGTTGGCTCGGCTGACATGAGTATTTATCCGCTCGTACATCGTTTTGTGTGAATAACAAGGTCCTCAATCTATCGCCCGGTTTTAAACCATCACCCTGTCTTTGACAGTCTTGAAAACCTTCCGAAGATACTGACACTCGTTCTCTACCGAAGCCATCAAAATTATGTTCCAGAAAAAAACCAAAAGTACTTGTTTCTCTCTCTCTCTCTCTCTCTCTCTCTCTCTCTCTCTCTCTCTCTCTCTCTCTCTCTCTCTCTCTCTCTCTCTCTCTCTTTTTTTTTTTCTCTTTTGTTTAGAAGACCCGAAAACCCAACCGAAATTCTAGAATGAATGACCTTCTTCAAATAATGAAAATTAATTATTCCTTAGATCATGCCTCAGTAGCGTGAATATATTTTTGACAGGGAATTACCTAGTCTTTTCCAATTAGCAGCTGGAATACAAGAGGGATTCATAATGTTATCATTTCTTAGGGCTATATCACTGTTTTGTTTAAAAGTAAAACATACCAATTATCTGTAGTATAATGGCAGAAATCAGAGAAATGTTGATTTCTTCAGATGATGATCAACAATATTTGATTTCTACATAAAAGTCTCAGTCGTAGCGAACATAGAAGTGAAAGCCGGGAACCCCAGAATTAAAATGACAGTATAGAATTAACTTGGCGCATTATTGATTTAAAATCTTTTAAAATCGACAATACTGAATTAGGCGATAAGACTAAATTTGAATAGGATTATTGTATCATAGAATTAAGTAATGGTTCTCTCCCAGAATTGAAGTTAAGAGGTGATAATCTGAAATCTTAAGAACCAAAGAATTCCCCAAAGTTGACATGCGGTTAAGAAAAAAGAAGCGATAACATGACATTCGTGAAAATGTATATCCAACTTAATAGCCATGATCAGCACGACCACATATATATATATATATATATATATATATAAACGTATTCATACTCGAAGAGCCTCCTCCAGCTGGTTATCGATGCAATATATACCGGGTGTATATATACATACATACATACATACATATATATATATATATATATATATATATATATATATATATATATATATATATATATATATGTATGTATGTATGTATGTATATGTATATGTATGTATATATATATATATATATATATATATATATATATATATATATATATATATATATATATATACATTCATATATATATATATATTTATAGACACATTCATATATATATATATGCGGGGGTGTAGAAAAAGTGGTACTAGCCATGCATTTCTTATCATTAATACACTTTTTAAAAAAGTATTCCAAGACCTACTTTCATCATTTACTGATTGATTATATTTCTTTAGTGGACAAAGACCCACTTTGCTTGTAATTAATCTCCTAAGTAAAACTTCTAACGAGAAATTAATTCAACGTATGGAAACCTTCATTATCCGGTAGAGGTTATTACTTTCCTTTAACTTTCCCGATAGATTATCATTCCTTTTGTGAATTTCTTTACAATTTCATTCATTAGTTTTCGATTCTCCATGATTACATTCCATTTTTGCTCTTCTTGTCTGTTCTTTAAAGAAAAAGAATAAAGATAAAAACCAAAATTTAACTAGGAAAAAAATTTGAGAAAAATGAAGCAAAAAACGAAGACGAGACTGTGGTAACGGTTCATAGAAAATGTTTTTTTTTCTTTAAATCGGATGTCACTTTTTTAATACTGTATTCTAAAGTAGTTAAATAAGCGTATGTATATATATATATATACGCATGCTTGTATGTATATATTTAATATGTCTGCACGTACATATATATGTGTGTGTGTATATATATATGTGTATATATAGAGCTATATATGTATACATATATACATATATATACATATATATATATATGCATACATGCATATATATATATATATATATATATATATATATATATATATATATATATATATACGTAGTAAAGTGACTCCAATATAATATAGAACACTATATCAAAACATTTCCGCTACAT
>NC_142931.1:114433832-114443832 GCF_046866305.1 Octopus bimaculoides
TTTTTCCTGGCTTTACGTTTTGAGTTGTAATTCCGCTGAGGTATTTCATGGTTGATGAAATTAGTACGAGGCTCGGTGTAATCGACTATGCCCCACCACCATACATTCAGGTCCTGTGTCGATAGAAGAAAGTAAAATATATATATATTTATAAAATCTAAGTTTTGTTTTCTCTTTTTGATTGATTATTGTATGTATGCTTCATTTATATTTTATTTCACTGGTTGTCGTACTATGCCACAGAGGTGACGGACAGTCAACAATCAACGTCATCATCAATAACTTTTACTGTAGCCATTTTGTTGCATCGCTCTAACTAAAGTACAAAATGGCTCCAGCATGCAAAATACACCACTGTGTCTTGTGTAGATAAGACACAAACTAAGTTTGCTTAATTTTGTTTCTTGTCTTCTTTCCGTTTAGTTCTTGGTCAAAGAAAAGTTTATACTATACATTATCCAGACCTGCTTGCAATTGTTTATTCGCAAACGTGAAAAAGATCCACTATATCTTTCAAGCCAGGAATAATTTATGTTATTCTTTTCTTCCTTATTCCAGAAGGAGGTGAGTTATGCGTGCACATTCCCTTGTCACTCAGCTCTAAAAAGCAGCCTTTTCATCCGTAATGTTGTGTCGGCCCTAATTGTTTGAGGTAGTGCCATAGAAAGAAACAAACTAGCCACGTGTAATAGTTTCTTAATTTCTGTCGTCACATATCAAAATTAGTGTATATATATGAATGAGTGTGCGAGTATGTGTGTTTGTGAGAGAGTGTGTGTGTATGTGTCTATGCCTCGGTATTATTGCCCGTCTTATAACTGTTATCGTTATTCGTGCCATTCAAATAATTCAAAAGAATTTTTTTTTTTTTTCAGTCAGAAAGCAATACTTTTATTATAAATTAAATATTCTGTTGAGCAACTGAATTTGCCTCTTTTTTTGTTTATTGTCTTTAAAAACGTGTTTATTTAAGTTGGGAATTTTAGAGCAGGGGTTGTGTTTTGCAAGTTGTAGCCATTTTGTTTGGGGAATACGACTGTAGAAAAGAAATTTATTCTTAGCAAATTTAAGTATTTTTTATCTAAACGAGAGGAAAATAATGGAAAGAACTAAGTTTTTATCGCTTTATTTAAAGCTGTGCATTAAAAATTGTTTCTTTCTGCATAGTTTTTGTTGGAAAAACTCCTTGATATGGGAGAGCAAAACGAAACACGTCTGTTTCAATGATATTAATACTAATAGTTTCAAATGTTAGCGCTACACCAGCAATTTTAGAGAATAGTGATCAGTCTCCTTAGTGAGCTAGTACATTATTTGTTGGCCGCGAAAGGAGAAAATGCAAAGTCAACATGAAAGGCAAAGTTTTGTCCGATGTGCTTACATCGAAACCAATATTTGAGTGGTACTTTATTTTCTTGACCATCCCGAAAGGATGAAAAACAAAGTTGACCTCGGCGGAACTGGAACTCAGATCGTAAATATGAATAGATAAAATGCGGCAAAGCATTTTTCCCGGCATGATAACGATTCTGCCAGCAGGGCGCACAAAATGATAATATTGGCTTCAAATTTTAGCATAAGGCCAGCTATTTGAAGGAGGGGATAAGTTGTCGATTATGTCAGCCCCAGTGTTCAACTGGTACTTATTTTATCGACCCCCGAAAAGCTGAATGGTAAAGTCTACCTCGGCAGTATTTAAACTCAGAACGTAAAGACGGACGAAATTCCGCTAAATATTTTGTCTGTCGTGCTAATGATGCTGCCACTACACAACCTTTAAGAATCATATTGGTTTCAAATTTCGACAGAAGGCCAACAGTTTTTTTTGGGGGGGGGGGGCAAGTCGAGTAAATCGACCCCAGCGTTCAACTGATACTTTTTTATCGACTCTGAAAGGATGAAAGGCAAAATAAATCTCGGTGGAATTTGAACTCAGAACATAAGGACGGACAAGATGCCACTATTTCATCCAGTGTGCAAATGATTCTGCCAGTACGCCGCCCTTAATCATAATATTAATTTATGGTTTAGTCACGGGCCAGCAAAGTAAAGGGAGTTGATTAGTCGATACAATAGATCCGAATCTTCGAAAAAGACCCCGAAAGGATGAAAGGCAAAGTCAACCTCGGCGGAAGAAGAAGAAGAAGAAGAAGAAGAAGAAGAAGAAGAAGAAGAAGAAGAAGAAGAAGAAGAAGAAGAAGAAGAAGAAGAAGAAGAAGAAGAAGAAGAAGAAGGAGAAGGAGAAGAAGAAGAAGAAGAAGAAGAAGAAGAAGAAGAAGACCAGTCAGCTTGAAGCCATGAGTCATGAAGATCATCTCGAGTGACCATGAGATTCGCACCCTTTTTATACTAATTAAGCAGTTAGACGCCTAATTACAGCAGAGCATTGCTGGCATTTCAAGCAGGACAGATCTTGGCTCTCACACAAACGAAATAAAAAAAAGACCTGCACAAGTTTCTGCAGTTAAGTCAATACTCACATTCTGGTCTTGTTACTTGTGAGGATTTGATAATTTTTGTACGCATACCCCCTTAGCCTTTCTTTAACAAAACCAGTGATTAAAAGTGCACGGCTTTGCTTTTGGTGGAATATACGCAGCCAACCATCTTACCCCACGATTAGTATAGCAACAACATCAACTTTGACAATCATACCACACGCATTAATACCAAAAGCGCGATATTAGTAACCCCGCGGTCAAAAAAAAAAAAACACAATAACGCAAGCTCGCGATAATACTCTAGCGTTATCCAAATATGAACAAATAATTTTGGTTAAGATATGAATAATTGCACATACCAAAAGGAAGAAAACACAGCTAACAGTATGTAATTTGTAATAAAATAAAAAATTAATAAGCTTCCGAATTTCATTTCATTTCATCTTTTTTAATCGCCTCATGCGATTATTTTCTTCAATGCTGGAGATAGGAAAGATTAAAATGAACTTGTATGATTTGAACTGAAATTTAAGATAACGAGTGAAATCTTCTTAAGAATGCACAGTTGAAAAGGGAGAAAAGAAACTTACAAACACTGTCTTTCTTGAGTTATAAATGTTGAGGAGCTCCGAGAAGATAGACTTTCAGAGTCGATGCTTAGTTGTGTTTCATGGTGTTGAAGTAAATGAGATATCGGTCAACACTTTGATAGGTCGCCAGTTTATTGCATGTGATGCTTTCAAATCATCTGATATCTTATCTATTGTCAAACATTAACCGGCCTTCTTAGATATTTGTTAAAACAGTTGTAATAGAACTTAAATTCTAATTCTTTTATCGGTTTTATTCTTTACTTTTCTACACAGTCATTCTATTTCTTTCTTTTTTCCCGTCATATAAATACATAAATCGTAAGAAGGTAGCAATTTGGCAGTAACTAATAGCGTGTCGGACAAAATGCATAACGGCATTTCTTCCGGCTCTTTGTGTTCTGAGTTCATATTCCTCCGCGAAAGATTTTGCTTTTCATTTTTTCGTGGTCGATATAAGTACCAGTTGAACACTGGCGTTGATATAATCGATTAGTCTACCACTAGAATCGATGATTTTGTGCCAAAAGTATTATTAATACTAAGGCAGTGAGTTGGGTGAATCGTTAGCGTGTTAGGAAAAATATTTAGCCGCAGTTTTCCGGTTTTACATTCCGAGTTTAGATGCCATCGAGATCGACTTTGATTTTCATTCTCTCGGGACAGATAAAATAAGAAACAATCAAGTATACTGGGGCTAATGTAACCAATTAACTTATCCTCAAGAATACGTTAGAGAAAATTATTTTATGCTTGACTTTTGCTTTGGATTTGTAGAAGTTGGTTTCAAGTCTCACCCAGAGACCTCAAGAGACAACAAGTTAGAAGTTCATGTTGGTGTTATGCCTAGGGTGCCATATACTTGGTTTTGCACACAGTACTGATCTAGAGAATGTTTAGAATTTGAGATCACATAGACAGTATTTTACGTAGGATATGGGTAGTTCCTATGAGCACTATCTTTTAAATTTCTACCAATTTGGGGTTTCCTGGTATCTGAGCTAGATAGGAATCACCCACTTTTGTTATCATTCATAGGGCAGGTATTGTTTTAGTCTTGAGGTTCCACATTTTGCCAATTTCTATTTGAAGATCTTTATATTTGCTCAGCTTTTGGTAGGTCTTGACAGATACAGTTATATCGATCGGGACAGTCATATCAATGAGGAGGCATCATTTTTGCCTGAAGTCTTTCAGTATAATGTCTGACCTATTCGCATCTATCTTTCTGTCAGTTTGAATGGTGAAGATCCAGAAGAGAGAGATGTGATCATTTTCAAGCACTGGAGGTGGTTTGTGCTCCCACCAGTTTTTATCATGTTGCGGGTTCAGGTTTTTGCAAGTTACCAAGTGAATATATTGTGCTGCTCTATCATGCCTGTTGAGATACTCTGTAGGCACAAGAAGACTGCACATGGAGACAACATGGTCAATGGTTTCATTTTGCTGTTGACATACACGAGATATTGGGCAGCTGCCGTCTTTAATATGTTGGCGTGCTAGTTTCTTGTAGGTAGCCATTGATCTTGGGCTGCTATGATAAACCCTTCTGTTTCTGATTTTGAGTCAGACGCCACTAACCATTGATGGATAAGGGCTTTGTCAACATCGGCACAATTAGCTCTCTTTGGGTATTTCCCATTGAGAGATTTTTCTTGCCATTTATCATTAAAAATATCTATGTCACCACTTTTAGCACAGATTTTCAATCGCTCAGCTTTTTCTGTGCTTGTTTCTAGTACATCTAATTCTGGAATTTGTTGTATTCGGAATTCACTTAGATATTTCTTTGCCTGTTTTGTTACTGTGTATGATGCTTTCTTGTTTTCATGTTTTGAGACAAGTTTTAACATCCAATCCTCAGAGTTTTTCAGATAGGTGTCTAGGCCGATTGTGGCAATCTTCATTGCTAATTCGAGTTATAAAAGTTCACGGCGTACCTCTTTTCTTGGCAGATTTCTTTTCTTTTCTTCTTCTTCTTCTTCTTCTTCTTCTTCTTCTTCTTCTTCTTCTTCTTCTTCTTCTTCTTCTTCTTCTTCTTATTATTATTATTATTATTATTATTATTATTATTATTATTATTATTATTATTATTATTATTTAAGGCTGCGAGCTGACAGAATCGTTAGCACACCGGGCGATATGCTTAGCGGTATTTCGCCGGTCGCTACGTTCTGAGTTCAGATTACGCCGAGGTCTACTTTGCCTTTCATCCTTTCAGGTTCTATTAAATAAATACCAGCTACGCACTGGGGTCGATGTTGTCGACATAATCCCTTATCCCATATTTGAGACCTTGTACCTCCAGTAGAAAGGATTATTATTATTATTATTATTATTATTATTATTATTATTATTATTATTATTATGATTGTTATTATTATTGTTGTTGTTATTGTTATTATTATTATTATTATTATTATTATTATTATTATTATTATTATTATTATTATTACAGCGTTGAATTTGCAGAGCCAGAGTACCGCTAGTGTCTTCAACGTTTTCGGATTATATTCAATTATCGCTATATTCTTGATTTTTTGTCGTTACTTCAATTTTGATGCCTTACGCTTTCCGATCAAATCGTACCTTCACTTTGCGTTTCATTTCCTCTCAGCACAGAAGTTGCTGCTGAAATAACTTCCATTAATCTATTGGGATTTGGAGGGAATCGATTTATCGCCCGATCTTCAAAAACAAAATAGGGCGTTTACCTAGACAGAAAGGAAATCATTATGAATCGTTTCAACTCTAAATTAAATCACATAGTAGAAATTTATTCTGGAAAATAAAAAGACAAAAATTATTGAATGAGAAAGAGCGTGTATATGTGAGTGAGTGTTTGTATGTACAAGTCACAGCGACTAGCGTAGTCTTATTCTCTTTTTGTTTCATAGCTACAAGGTAGAAGGAACTTAATAGCATCAGCTTTACAGTCAATATGCAATCATTAGGAAATGGCTTGGAGTTTAAACTATCTGCTGTGTGTACGAGAAAGTGTTTTCTTAATAGAATATATGGAGAATATTTCTGGTGTGAAGAGAAATATATGAAGGAGAAAACTTCAAAAATTACTTGTAACTTGCGTCATTACAAAGAAAAATGAAGTTATAGCTTTTCTGATGTATATTTCGGTATATTAGTGTTTTGGTTATGCTAGTATTACTATATATTCCTATGTATGCATGTATGTATGTAAGCTTGCATGCATGCTTGTATATATGTGTATGTGTATATATATATATATATATATATATATATATATATATATATATATATATATATATGGATATATATATGTGTGTATCTGTATATGCATACATATATTAAATATTTTAAACAGAAATGAAGCTAAAGGGAATAGCTCAGAGTGGCCGGTGGCATTTATATGAACAAGAGATACAAATAGAGATGTATCAAATACCATACAACATCAATACTTGATCTATTAAACCTGTCTCCTCCTCAAAAAGAGTGTGCCAAAATTATCACGTGACAATACTAGTTGCATATGAGAAGGGGAGATAATCTTAAGAATCAAGAGTCCTTCAAAGTTGACATGTCATTAGGGAAAAGGACAGGCTTGTTGTCTGAACATATCAGTCCGGGACGTACGTTTCTACCTCAATAGACGTCATCGTCATGACAGGACATACATATGTATTCACGGATGTGACGGGTTCATAGGGACATACTCATGTGACTTAGAATAAGAAACACGCAGCAAGGGGTCTGAAAACCGAAATAATTAATCCATAACTGTTAAGTCTGAGAAAAAATATGTTGTTACACCCGAGGTGAGACGATCTCTCGGCTATGGATTGAATACAAACACACCCAAACACACATACACACACATTTTTATATAAATATGCATATACATCTATATATATGTGCAAGTAACTACATATGGTATATACATACATATATAAATATATGTATGTGTGTGTGAATGTGTTTGTATGTATGTATGTATGTATGTATGTATATATATATATATATATATATATATATATATATATATATATATATATATATATATATGTAATTCCCGTAAAGTTTATATAGATAGGCGGTTTAATTTAACGTGTTTATAAAATAGTCGATGAACGTTCCTTTATGTTTAGCATTTTCTATATATATCGCTATTATATTTTTAGGTGTTTAATTTTATTAATTTTTTATGAATTTTTTTTAAATTTATAATTTTTTAATTTTAAAATCTTTTAAATTTTGTTAAAATATATTAGGAATTTATATATATATATTTTTATATTTTTATTTTAGTCGTGTGTTTAATGAAGATATCTTAGAATTTGTAGGATTAAGTTGGATACGTTAATAATAATAAGAAGAAAATAACCTGAGAACGCACTGGTGGATTTATGTATTAGGTATAGCCTGATAAAACAAACGACCAGGGCGGAAAAACGTGTAGCGTTAATTAATATTATCTTCTTTCCCCACAGACTAATAACAGGTAAGGCATATATATATTTTAAACATATTTAAATAATTTTTAATTAATTCTATTGTACTTTATTTTATTGTACGTTATAGTAGGTTTTAAAATGCTTATATTATTAGATTAGTATTTTGGATATAATTTACTATGTGTACTCAAGAAAATGAGGTTGTCCTGAAATTGAAGCTGTGGTCCTATTGGTAAAATCCCAAATTTGTAATAATATTATATATGTATATATATATATACACATATGTATGTGTACATACCTATCTACGGCTATGTATGTACATCTATCTCTCTCTCTCTCTCTCTCTCTCTATATATATATATATATATATATATATATATATATATATATATATATATATATATATATATATATATATATACATGTTTGTGTATGTGTGTCTGTATAAGAGAGAGAAAAAGAAAGTGTACGCGTGTATATATGTAGTGTACGTATGACTGAATATTTTTTTTAAAATAAATTACAGGATTTGTAGGTTACACTTGATAGAAAGTATTTCGCGCACTTTGATGGATATTATGACTGTAAGCCGTCTTCAAATACGGAATGCAATACGTTCAGGGTGACTGTATGCAAATATATCATGCGCATATATATATATATATATATATATATATATATATATATATATATATATATATATATATATATATATATATATATATATATATATACATACATACATAAACACACACATGCACACACATATGCACACACATACACACACACACACATATATAAATATATATGCACATATATGAATATATGTCTGCACGTATGTCGCTGAACACAGTGCGTGCCTACTATGCGTTCCTGTGTTTGCGTGTGTGCGTATGTGCGCATTTGTGTGTGTGTAAATACATATATGTACACACATATATATATATATATATATATATATATATATATATATATGCATGTATGTATATATATATATATATATATATATATATATATATATATATATATATATATATATATATATATATATATATACATACATCTATATATGTACATTTATATGTATGTATGCATGTATATATATATATATATATGCATTTATGTGTGTGTATATATGCATGTGTCAGTGTACATATGTGTATTGATACATGGGTTAGAAAGAACGGGTGATGTGTATATGTTTGTATACTTGTGTGTTCGTGTGTATGTATATGTATATGTGTGTGAGAGAGTGTGTGTCTGTGTGAATGTGTGCGTCTGTTTGTGCGTGTCTGTGTGTCTGCGTGTGTGTTAGTGTGTTGAAACTTCTTTCTTATTAGTTGCTGCAGCTATTAATTAAGTCAGCCGAGAAAAGTCACTCAAAGTCTTAAACTAAAACGATTATTATAAAACAGCTCAATCTTGAAAGAAAGAAACAAAAAACAACTAGACGCTAAAATTTCAAGGAGAAAAGAACAGTATCAAATGTGTGTATGTGGGGGGTGGGGGTACGTGCGCGTGTGCATGGTGCCACATGTATGTAAGTAGATGTATGTATTTATGTGTGTGTGGGTGTATATATATATATATATATATATATATATATATATATACATACAGAGAGATACATATATAAATATACATTTATATGTGCATGCATACATATACGTATAAAACGATGAAAAAGAAAAATGAAAGAAAGCGGAATGGAGACTAGAGGATAGGGAAACAAAGCCAACTCGAAGAAAGAAGAATGAGATAAAAAGGAATAAAAAAATGAAGAAAGAAACCAAGAAACAAAAGACTCTGGAAGTTGAGTGGTGGGGAAGGGGTAGCGTGAAAGAAAAATGAATGACTGATTGGTATTATTCCGTGTGAGAATTTATCAAGTTCATGGAGTAAGTTATAATATATAGTGGAGCCTTCTGGCGGATCAATAATGACAGAAGGGTACTTGAATATCAGTGGAAGGATCAACGACTCACATTACGCCATTATTGCTGTCTGTGTGTCTATAACGTTCGAGATTAAATCATTGCTGGCTTAGTTCTTCTATTTGAAAACGCTCGAAAAAAAATGTTATCGAAGAATTGGTTTCTGTTTCATAAGCAAAATGACCATTCTCAATGAGAATGGTATGTTGGGAACAGAAGACTTGTAACTGGCTGGAAACAGTTGAAAGGGTTGTTATATCGACAATTCGAATCCTGTTACCGCGAATCCATAACGCTAAACAACTCCTCGTTGCTGTTCCAAACCAACCTACCTTCAAGAGGTAACACCAGCAAGCAGCAGACAATTAGCATAAATGATTTGTTGCTACCTGGATTCAAATACTATCAGTTTATTACTCATGCTTAATTTAACAAGAGTTACGATATCTATAAAGTTAACACGGGCAAGATTCAAAATCAAAATCTAGATAGTCGAAACTAAATAATGTAACACAATCAATCCACGTCTTTATTGTCTCACCCACATCTGCTATTTTGAAAACTCTTCTCTAGTTAATCAGTCCTCGTTATATGATTCA
>NC_142931.1:114458832-114461332 GCF_046866305.1 Octopus bimaculoides
ATGTTGTCGCAGATTAGTGGAGAACTAACATTTTATCGGTAGTAGCTTTTCCGTGGGAGTAACCAGATTTAATGGTGCTAGGTTGGATTATCAGCATAGACGAGGCTGTGGTCGATACAGGAGACAGGGATCAAATACCGTACTACCTTTGTGTATGAAACAGCGAGGCTTAATGTTGTATATCTGGATAATTGGCTGGCAGTTGCCTGAAGTTCACTAACTGGGGGTACCTCTGATAGCAGCAGTAAGATAGCTCGTTGTTACTGTTCATGGATACTGCAAGTTGGTGGAGTATGTGTAGTCTCTCGCGGAAGCAGAGTTGACAATTGCGTGTTCCAGGTAAGTACGGAGGGGCTCTGTCAAATATACTCCATTCGATGTTGGGGAAGTTAGTCTGCTTGTCACGGAGTCTCCAGATTAAACGAGACAGAGAAGTGAAGTTTTCTCTATCCTTGCACCTAAAGGAATGCCTATGTGGTACATACCTTCTCTTGAGGTCATTGAATGTCTGTTATGTCCGTGTAGTGTCTTGTAATGTCATCGAATGGTGTGAGGGTGGCACTATATACGACAACCTTTGACAGGCAGGATTATCCTAGTGGGCACTTGAAAGAGTTACAGGTTGGACTATGTATTGAAGGCTGTGTAGGTGTGTTTTTAAGGGTACTGTAACGTGCAATGTCGGAAGCGATGTTGTCTAATCAGGAGTAACTGATCTTGATGTTGAGATGTTTATAATACTTATGAGTTCAAGACAAAGAATTTTTTTAATCTTCGTCAGGAAGATTCGAGACACATTGGTTATAACTTCTAGGTTAAACGAAAAAATTGAACCAGATCGTCTTTGTCTTTCTCACACTCCTCCAGTTCAGAGGTGGGTTTGGGGTGGTGTTCTCAATATACCATAATTTATCAGTGAATCCACTCGTTGTTAATGCCTCGATCTGATAGTTTGGGGGCCTGTTGAAAATATCTCTATCCATTGATAATTTAGAGAGACGACTTTCAGGTCGGACTTATGGACAACTTCCAGAGATCCCTGGCCTGGCAGTGCTATCGAGAAGCACTACCCGTTCGGGATAAGCTCTATAGGCATGGCTCTAGAAACACGGGGTCGACCTGCCCGAGATGCGGTCAGAGCGACGAAACCGTTCTGCACGCACTCGTGCAGTGTCCAACCATTTCCAACCTGTGGGCCTATGTCGAAGGATTACTATCGCGTGTGGGACGAGTCAGTTTATCAACCGAGTCTATCGTGAATTTTGTCGCGCCTCCTTCCTTGAAACGGGAAGGAAGAGCCATTTTCATCGTACTTGTGGGTATGGCGAAAGAATGTGTACGGTGGACGCGTCTGAAAGGTCTAGATACAAACACTTTCCTCTCTGATGAATCTCTCATAAGCTTCTTCAAGTATCACTTGAAGAGGAAGTTGAGAGTAGAGAAAGAAGTTTTGTCTAGTGAATGTTTCAAAAAAAGCTGGGTGAAGGAAGCAAGGATGGCACGTGTGATTGAGGATGCCACCTTGAGCATAATCCTATGAACCAAAAAAAAAAGAAAGGTAAAAAAAGAGTCACTTACTGTAATGCGTTTTTTGTTTTTTTTTGTTTTTTTGCATGACATTATTGCCCGCGGTCTTTTCCGTAGTCATTTCTTTCAACGGATAAACCTAATCTGTCTCCCCTTTTTACATCATAGCATGTCTGTGATACACGATCCCTATTAATCGGCTTTTTTTTAACGATCCTTTTTGATCGAATTTCTACCCTCTTTCCTTTTTTCCTTCTCTTTCCAAAAAGAAAAGCTGTACTTTTATTTTGTCCCCTCTGTGTTCAGCCCTGTATGGCCAATAAAGAAACATATCTATCTATCTACCTATGTATTTATCTGTCTATCTGTCTGTCTATCTCTCTCTCTTGCTCTCTCTCTCTCTCTCTCTTGCTCTCTCTCTCTCTCTCTCTCTTGCTCTCTCTCTCTCTCTCTCTCTCTTGCTCTCTCTCTCTCTCTCTCTCTCTCTCTCTCTCTCTCTCTCTATATATATATATATATATATATATATATATATATATATATATATATATATATATACTTGGAAATGGATGCGCGGCGTTCAGTCAAATAATAATATAAATAATATATATATATATATATATACGCACACACACACATGCATATATCGGTACAGGACGTCACCAACCGTAAACAACATGAAATACAACAACAAAAGTGTTCAATACGCAAACAACGAGAGAAACAAATGGAAAACAGGATATGTAGTATAAAGAACGACCCTTCATCAGTTGTCGGCTGTCTATCTACTCCTCATGCTCGAAATAAGGGGTACATAGACAGCCGATAACTGATAAAGTGCAGTTCTCTATGTTACTTGTCCCGCTTTTCATTTGTTTCTCTCTTTGCGTATTGTACTCTTTTGTTTTCGTATTCCATGTTGTTTACTGTTGGTGACGTCCTGCACACATATATGTATGTATATGTATATATA
>NC_142931.1:114468832-114471332 GCF_046866305.1 Octopus bimaculoides
GTGTGTGTATGTGTGTGTGTGTGTGTGTGTGTGTGTGTGTGTGTGTGTGTGTGTGTATCTATATACTCATACACACACGCACACGCATATACATATACATATACATATATACATATATATATATACACACACACATATAAACATATTGTAGAATGAGGTGTATACGCTTGTGGGTAGATACTGGATGCGCTTTCTCAACTATTCCCGTGGCTGCTTGAGTATGGGTGTTTAATTTAAGTGCCATGCTTGAATTTTGTCACTCATTTGTATAAAGAAAACTTATGAAACGTAAAAACGCGCGCATTTACATTTCAGCGTATATAACAATTCGAAATATAAAAATTACAATAATACCACTCTCACAAACTCTTATATACATTTACAAAGAGGCTGACAGTCACCCATTCACACATACAAAGGAAGAAACATACACGCACACACGCACATAAACACACACTGAAACACACATGCACACATACACACACACACACGGCCATGCACACGTACATATATATATACACGCTCGTATTTAATCACCCACTCAAAGGTGCACAAAGTCATATATCCACAAGCTCGTATACAAACGCACACACTCAGACACATACACATACACTCACGCACACACTCTCGCGCGCACGCACACACACAATTGTATCGACACACTTGGACATGCCCAGGCATGCGGAAACGCACGTATGCATTTACTTCGACTCTCGTGCAATAATTTACTTTCACACTGCGCATGCGCGCACACGCACATATAAACATATACACACACACACACAATCTCGTTTATACAAGCTCGTACGTAAGCAAACACAAACACTGCATTCACGCACGCTTCCATACACACACACACACATACACACCATACACACACAGAGATATATTCTGGCACCTAAACACACGCATACACAAACTAAAAAAAGAAAAAGTAAATAAATATGGTGGAACCGTGTTGCTAATTAAATGAATTATGAACGATCTCGCATAGCTTTAATTAGCAGGATAATAACAGCCAGATTATAAAAATCAGTGTCTCGCAACCATTGTTTTGGCAACAAACAGCAGCAACAATAACAACTAAACGTTCAACAACAAACAATAACAACAACAACAACAACAACAACAACGGCGTCTACAACAACAACAACAACAGCAACAACGACAGCAATAACTAATAGTGTTACTACTAATAATAATACAAAATATAGCAGCAATATCGATTTTGATTGACTAGACTGGAGGTCAAATTTTGGCAAGGGAAAAATCATAATTGATCGAAATCGACAAAAGTTTAATGGGTTGTTTTTCTTTCTTTCTTTCTTTCTTTCTTTCTTTCTTTTCTCGCTTTCTTCTTATTTATTTATTCGTTTATTTATTTTTTTTTTTTTGACATAGCACAATGAGGATTTGAACTCGGAACCGGTGAAAGTGAATTGTATAAAAAAAGAAAACCTCAAAACGTGGCTACTAACAAGACTAACAATATGGATGATTATGGATGAAGTACCTCTGGGGAACGCTGCATACTAAGTGCAAGCCTACGCAGCCAAGATCGCATATATATATATGGTGCACCAGCATGACCGCAGCCACTTGGCTGAAACACATAAATAAATAAATAAATAAATATATATATATATATATATATATATATATATATATATATATGTGTGTGTGTGTGTGTGTGTGTGTGTGTGTATGTGTGTAATATAATGAGTAAGCTGAAAAGACTTCGATGCACCATGCAATTAGTACACAACCACTCCCTCCAAAGGTGCTTAAAATTTATTGGTAAAGAAGTAAGGGAGTTAGATTTAAGAAAATAGCTAACCGGAAGCATTGAGAGACTGCATTAGAATGGATCTTGTGTTCAAAGATAACCGGTGAAGGTTGAAGTAATACATTATAATTCTAAGTAAGTTAGATATATAAAGTAATGATGAAATTCAGTGAGATATATGAATTAGAATAATTAACTGTGGAATAAGAATATATACAAATACAAACAGCGTATTAAATATATATTGATGACACATGACATATATATATATCTGTGTGTGTGTGTGTGTGTGTGTGTGTGTGTGTCTGTGTGTGTGTGTGTGTGCGTATGTATGTATGTATGTATTGTTTGAAAAGTTTAAACGAAAGCGCTCACACACTAGAAAAATCTTCCTAAAAGATTTCATATTTTTTTAAAACTGTATTAAGTAATTCATTGGCAGTCTTTCAAATACACTCACACTCACACATACACACACATATACATACATACATACATACATACATACATACATGCATGCATACATACATACATACATACATACATACATGTGTGTGTGTGTGTGTGTGTGTGTGTGTGTGTGTGTGCGCGTGCGTGTGTGTATATATTGACTAAACTTACTAATGAGAAAGAAAGGAGAAAATTAATTTCATCATCAGAATTTATGACTGTAAAAGCTTTAGTTGAACATTATGAGACGAAGAAGACAGCAGA
>NC_142931.1:114476332-114481332 GCF_046866305.1 Octopus bimaculoides
GAAGGTCCACGATTCGCTTATAGAAAACGACTTCCAGGCTAGATTCCAAAAGCGGCAGGAATGCAGGGACTTGACGTATCTCTGTGCAAAGTGACTATTTCGAAGGAGATGATGGTAAAACTTAGGTAAATAAAATATTTGTTTTTTAAAGGATAACTTGTTCGGGAACCTTTTGATACCGCTTCGTATTTTATTGACCCCGAAAGGATGAAAATCAATTTGACCTCGGCGGAATTTGAACTCAGGACGTAAAGACAGACGAAATGCCGCTAAGCATTTTCACTCGGCGTGTTAACAATTCTGCCAGCTCACCACTTTTGTCTGCTAGAAACATTAGCCTAATATCCCTCACAATCACACGCTAAGACTTATAGCAAAAAGAAACAAAAAAGAAACAGCACACAGAACGCATTAGATAATGCGGTCTTAATTACTACACTAATTACACTGTACTTGAGGGACTGTCATGGCCGGAATGCCTTTGATCATAGATCTCTTCAATCAAGAGTGACCTGTCAATTCAATAACAACAACAACAACAACGATGTCGACGACAGGACGAGAGATCAAATGGTGATCATTATCGATCTTGTTATTTTTTTTCTTTTTCGTTTTTATAAATCAAACACTAAACATAGACAATCAAGAAAATGAATTTTGAGGGTGTTGGATAAATAAAGAGGCGCAAAGGATTGTGGGTAGTTGTGGTGGTTGTGGTGGTGGTGGTGGCGGCAGCGGTTACAGCAATGATAGTGGTGCCATTGATAATTGATGTTGCGGTGGTATGTTTCTAGTAGTAGTAGTAGTAATAATGAATGTGGTGGTGGTGGTAGAGGTGGTGTTTCCGGTGGTGGAGTTTGTGGTAGTGCTGGTTGTGGTGGTGATACTGTGGTGAAGGCAGTCGTGTTCGTAGTAGTGGTGGCGGCGGTGATGCTTGTGGTGTTGATGGTAATGCTTGTGGTGGTGGTGGTTCTGGTGGTGGTGGAGATGGTGGTTCTGGTGGTGGTGATGCTTGCGGTTGTGTGATGTTGTTTGTGGTGATGGTGGTAGTGGTGGTGATGATTGTGGTGACAGCAGTTATGTTCGTAGTAGTGGTGGTGCTGGTGGTGGTAGTGGTGGTGATGTTTATGGTGGTGGTGGAGGTGGTGGTGGTGGTTGTGGTAGTGGTGGTGGTGGTGGTGGTGGTGGTGGTGTTTATGGTGGTGGTGGTGGTGGTGGTGTTTATGGTGGTGGTGGAGGTGGTGGTTGTGGTGGTGATGATTGTGGTGGTGGTGGTGGTGGTGGTGGTGATGATTGTGGTGTTCGTAGTAGTGGAAGTGGCGGTGATGCTTGTGGTGGTGGTGTCTGTGGTAGTGGTGATGGTGTTGGTGGCAGTACTTCTAGTTGTACTAATGGTGCTAGTTATATAATTGTTATATGGAGATGGTGTTGATACCACTTGTAATGGTGTTAGTAGTAACAGTAATGCTGTTGGGTGATTTGTGGTGGTGGTGGTGGTGGTGGTGGTGGTGGTGGTGGTGGTGGTGGTGGTGGAAGATGATGAGGTTGGGTGGTGGTAGTAGTGGTGGTGGTGGTGGTGGTGGCTATGGCGGTGGTGGTGTGCTGGTGGTGGTGGTGGCGGTGGTGGTGGTGGCGGTGGTGGTGGTGGTGGCGGCGGTGGTGGTGGTGGTGGCGGTGGTGGTGGTGGTGGTGGTGGTGGTGGTGAAGGTGGTGGTGGTGAAGGTGGTGGTGGTGAAGGTGGTGGCGGTGGTGAAGGTGGTGGCGGTGGTGGTGGTGGTGGTGGTGGTGAAGGTGGTGGTGGTGGTGGCGGCTCTGGTGGTGGTGGTGGTGGTGGTGGTGGTGGTGGTGAAGGTGGTGGTGGTGGTGAAGGTGGTGGTGGTGGTGAAGGTGGTGGTGGTGGTGGTGGAGGCGGTGGTGGGGTGGTGGTGGTGGCGGTGGTGGCGCTTGTACTGAGAAGGTGTTGGTGATAGAAGTGGTGGTGCTGGTGCTGATGATGATGGTGATGATGAGGCTCCTTTTGATGGTGGTGTTGGAGGAGGAGGAATGATGGTACTGCTGCTGCTGATGATGATGACATGTGGTGATGGTGGTGGTGGTGGTGGTGGTGGTGGTGGCAGCGGTGTCGTTGCTGCTTCTGCTGCTGCTACTGATGATGATGATGATAATGATGATGACGATGATGATGGAAGTGATTCATAGTGGCCATGATGATTATGGTAATATTGATGTTGATGATAAAGTTGATGACGGTGATGCAATAATAGATAACAGTGACAAAGCTTCAGCGATGGTGTTGGCGGATGGCGGCTACAGTGGTGCAGTATTATTATTGTTGTTGTTGGCTGTGATGGTTATGCTGCTGTTGCTGGTAGAGTGATCGCTGGTGGAGATCCTAGTCATGTTACTCCGTCGCTTACGACGACGAGGGTTCCAGCTGATCCGCTCAACGGAACAGCCTGCTCGTGAAATTAACGTGCAAGTGGCTGAGCACTCCACAGACACGTGTACCGTTACCGTAGTTCCCGAGGACATTCAGCGTGACACAGAGTACAACAGAAACAGGAAGAGTGAGAGATAGTTGTGGTGAAAGAGTACAGCAGGGTTCACCACCACCCCCTGCCGGAGCCTCGTGGAGCTTTAGGTGTTTTAGCTCAATAAACACAGCGCTTGGTTTGGGAATTGAAACCGCGGTCCTATGACCGCGAGTCCGCTGCCCTAACCATTGGGCCTTTGCGCCTCCACGGAGATCCTAGTACGCATGATAATAAGTATAATCTTTTCTACTATAGGCATAAGGCCTGAAATTTTAAGGGAGGGGGCTAGTCGACCACATCGACTCCAGTGTTTCACTGGTATTTTATTTATCGACTCCGAAAGGAGGAAAGACAAAGTCAAATATCGCAGAATTTAAACTCAGAGCATAAAGAGGGATGTAAAGAGGGACGAAATGATGATGATGATGATGATGATGATGATGATGATGACGATGCAGGCATTTTGCTCGGCGTGCTAACGTTTCTGCCAGCCCATCGCCTTATTAATAGCAATAATAATCTTTTCTGGTAAAGGCACATGGCTTGAAGTTTTGTGGTAGGGGACTAGTCGATTACATCGTCTCCAGTTCTCAAACGGTACTTAATTTATCGACCTCGAAAGGGTGAAAGGCAAAGTCGACCTCGGTGAAATTTGAACTTAGAGCACGAGGACGGACGAAATGCCGCTAAGCATTTTGCCCGGCATGCTCACTGCCTCAGTAATAATGATAATAATAATCCTTTCTACTAAAGTCACAAGGCCTGCAATTCAATGGGAGTGGGGTGCTAGCCGATTACATCGACCCCAGTGCGTAACTTGTACGTATTTCAGCGACTCCGAAAGGATGAAAGGCAAAATCGAACGCAACAGAATTTGAACTCAGAACGTAAAGACGGACGAAAAGCCGTTAAGCATTTTGCCCGATATGCTAACAATTCTGCCAGCTCGGCACGTCAGTAAAATCAATAGTAATGATGATACCTTTAGGCACAAGGCCAGCAATATTAGGGGAGGGCTAAGTTGGTACCTATTTTTATCAACCCTTGAAGGATGAAAGGTGAAGTCAACCCTGGCGGAATTTGAACGGAATGTAAAGATCCAGTATAAATACCTCAAAGAATTCTGTCAGTTTACCACTTTAATAATGATTTTAAATGTTTGGCCAGTAATTATTGGGGGAGGGTGTTAGTCGATAACATCGACTCCAGTGATCGACTGGTACTTGTTTCATCGGCTCCGAACAGAGGAAAGGCAAAGTTGCCCCCGGTGACATCTGCATTCGAAACGCAAAGGCAGCAGAAATGCCTCTAGGCATTTTCTCTGGCGCGGTAACGATTCTGCCAACTTGCTTCCTTGTTAAAAATCCTTTCCACTATAGGCTCAAGGCCTGAAGTTTTGCAGGAGGGGACATGTCGATTGCGTCGATCCCCAATGCTCAACTGGTGCTTGTTTCATCGAGCCCGCAAGGATGAAATGCAAATTCAACTTCGCCGGAATTTGAACTCAGAAGTTAAAGACGGACGAAATGTGCTGCTGAGCGTTTGGTCCGACGCGGTAACGATTCTGCCAGCTCGCCGCCCTAGTGATAATAAATCTTCCTTTCTATTGTAGGCAGGCAGAAGGCTAGAAACTCTGAAGGGAGGTGGGCAGTCGATTAACTCAACCGCAGTGCTCCACTGGTACTGATTTTATAGACCTGGAAAGGATGAAAGGGAAAAAATCCGCCCCGTCCGATTTGAACTCAGAATGTAAAGAGCCAGAAGAAATACGCGCTGACGATTCTGCCGGAGATGGTTGTAGTGGTAGTTCTCTGTTACTGATATGGCGGTGGATGTAGTAGTGCTTTGCTGGTGGTGGTGGTGGTGGTGGCGGTGGTGGTGGTGGTGGTGATGGTGGTTGTGATGGTATTGAATGCAGGATGCTTCTAATGCTTTTAATGGCTGGGGGAGGTGGTGAGAGAAATCACTTGAAAGGTGATGATACTGAGATGCATCGATAACAGCCCTGACATAGCAAGGTGGTGGTGGTGGTGATGATGATTATAGTAGTGTTTGCTACTGGTGTCCGGTAGTGGTGGCGGTAGAAATAATAGTGTTGTAGTTCTGTTTTTATTAACGGTGGTGGTGGTGGTGGTGGGGATGATGGTGTTGGTGGTTGTATTGGTAGCAGTACTGGAGGTGGTGGTGATGATCATTATGGCGATTGTGGAGGTGGTAACGGTGGTGGTGGTAATGGCGAAATCGAAACCAGCGTTGTTGTTGTTGTTGTTGTTGTTGTTGTTGGTAGCTGTGGTGGTGGTGACAGTGCTGGCGTCGGTGACGGTACTGGCGTCTGTGGCGGTGCTGGCGTCGGCGGCGGTGCTGGCGTCGGCGGCGGTGCTAGCGTCGGCGGCGGTGCTGGCGTCGGCGGTGCTGGCGTCGGCGGCGGTGCTAGCGTCGGCGGCGGTGATGCTGGCGTCGGTACTG
>NC_142931.1:114491332-114493832 GCF_046866305.1 Octopus bimaculoides
TTTTCCTTATTTTTTTTTTTTTGCAATTTGTTTTATTTATTCATTTAATTCTTTATTTACTCTAGTTGACATAGACAAAAACAATCTTTGTAACAAAAACATTCCATAAACTTCATTATATGGGATTATGGCAGCAAGACGTATATCTTTTTTTTATTGTTTACAACGTAAGCAAGACACACTCCCACATTCATACACACACACAGATACACACACACACACACACACACACACACACACACACACACACACACAAACAGACACACACATGCGCATATATGTATATCCATACACATACATAAATACGTACGAGCATACATAAATACCTACATACAAATATGCATACATATATACCTACTTACATATATATATATATATATATATATATATATATATACATATATATATAAGTAGGTATATATGTATGCATGTTTGTATGTAGTTATATATATATATACATATATATATATATATATATATATATATATATATGTATATATATATGTGTGTATATATATGTATGTATATGTATATATATGTATATATATATGTGTGTGTATGTGTGTGTGTGTGTGTGTGTGTGTGTGTGTGTGTGTGTGTATAGTGCGCTATGGTATGAGTGGGTGGAGTATATGTGTATGAATTCGTGATTGAATGACTATATTATATACACACAAACACACAAAGACACACATACATATAAAGCAATATAAATTTATACATTTACATAAATGTCAATAAAGCTACATGTGTAAATCAATCATTAGCAATGATCACGTGTTTATGATTAGGTTTAGTAAAATATAAAAATATACGTATTTAATAGGGCCTTTCACGTATATAATCATGATATCCAATGCCCGAGCATTAATTGACTATAATCGAAATGGGGGACAAAAAATGTTGACTCTCTTTAAATACAAAAAAATACAGATATTCATGTGCAACATATATGTATGCGTATGTGATTGCGTGTGGTTGCGTGTATGTATGTGTGTTTGTGCGTGTGTGTGTCGGAGAGAGAGAGAGAAAGAGAAGTGACAGAAAATGGAAGAGAGAGAGAGAGAGGTTAAAAGTGTGTTACAGTTAAAAAACCATTGGGACAGTCAGTTTGCCAATGAAAAGACACGCACTGGTTACAGTCTAATTTTCTTATTCTCTTTTCCTTCATCGTTCAGTCTCCAAACTTTTTGTCATATTATCCGACTAAATTCTTAATTGGTTATCAATTGACAATTATCTAATTGTGTTTGAATTTCTTTTGTAATGTATGTATATCTGGCTAAACGCTAAGTTCTAAGGATATATATATATATATATATATATATATATATATATATATATATATGTGTGTGTGTGTGTGTGTGTGTATGTATATAATATGTATATATATATATATATATATCTATATATATACATGTATATATGTGGGTGTGTATATAATATATAGATATCTATACACTTGTATACATACATATAGCCCTTCTTGTTTATTTTCACTGTTTCGTTTTCTTGTCGTGTTTTCTGTTCGCCACTATATTCCTCCGCGTTACAAATTTAATTTGTTTCCGCGGGAAAAGCCATTCTTACAATGCGTCCTGCCCTAACTCTTCGAAACGCTTAGTTTTAGAATGGTGGCAGCAGATGAAGAAAATGTTCTCTATGTGGCCTGTGTGTTTCCTGTGCTCTGTTTATGTTCTGTTTCTCATTTTGCCCACGTTTTCTTATGACTTCCTGTATCCAGATATGCATCTATATATACATGTAGACGTAGGTATGTACATACATGTACGTATATATGCATATACTCACATATTATTTGTATTATACACACACACACACACACACACACACACACATATATATATATATATATATATATATATATATATATATATATATATATAAATAAATTAAGTATATATATATATATACACATATGTAATAGAAATATTGTGTGTTTCTTAAATGGTTTATAAACACCTTCCACGCTGCAATTGTCTTCGTTCCAGTACACGATCTCAAATCAGGTCATTTGCTATGCATGTACATCTCCAAAATAGAAATATTATTATTTCTAAATCTCTCTAAAGGAGACTACAACAGCAGTACTGGGAATTAATAGTTATCGCCAAGGTGGCATGGCAGTCCAGAAAAAAAAAAAACTCCAATACAACCTTCTAACAGACAGTCAACAGTGACGCCTGCTGCGTTCGGCTACTCCATATTGATAAGGGGCAAATATTCCGAAATTAGTCTGTGGATGCTTGAACCAGCATGGGAAAGCGGATGACCTCCCCTATTCGAAGGTTTTAATGGACACATGTTCGTGTGTCACGTAGCTAGCTAGAGGCGATGGCCTCTTGGAGCTAATCAACGGCAGTATTCCTCCTATTTTACTGGACTGCCATATTAGGTTAGGGATAACTATATATATATATATATATATATATATAAGGTGTTGCTCCAGCATGACCACAGCCACTTGGCTGAAACCCAT
>NC_142931.1:114503832-114541332 GCF_046866305.1 Octopus bimaculoides
GCTTCTCGATAGCACTGCCAGGCCAGGGATCTCTGGAAGTTGTCCATAGGTCCCGGCCCGAAGGTCGTCTTAAACAGGCGGGTCAGGTATTCCTCGTCGACGCCCAGGTTCGCCCCGAGATCGTCGTCGTACCTTCCCTCCACTAATCCACTATAGAATGCGTTAGTTGTGATGCAGTCGCTCAAGGTTGACCCGGGTTGTTGGAGTTGCCGAAGAGCAGCGCGACACTCGCGGTGCCATTCGCCCTTCCTCGGCCTCTTCTTGATCCATGACTGCAGTTCGGTCATGGAGACGAGCTGCGGAAAAGCGCGCCGCACAAACGGTGACCACACCTGTTCACCGCTGTCTACGTAGAGCCGGAGATGTCGCAGTCTCAGCGCGTGTCTGCGCATCATCAACCACGGCATGCCCAGTCCTCCTTTTAACGGGTGTTGGCGGCAAACGGATCGCCTAACCATCGGAACGCTTCCTTTCCACAAGAAGCGGAAGAGGATGCGCTCCAGTTTGGTGATGGTAGGGTCGGGACAAGGAACGACGGTCAGGCGGTAGTAGATGACGGACGCGATGTACGTGTTCGCCACCTCCGCCCGACCGTTCAGGGAAAGCTTCCTCTCGGCCCATTGCCGGGCTAGAGTGGCCACCCTTCTCGTTATCTCGTCCCAGTTCTTCTCCGTTTGGAGGTCTGGACCAAACCAGACCCCGAGCATCTCAACCGGACCGTCAGTCCAACGTCCCACGACGGAGGCGCTACTTGACGGCATGGGGTTGCTTCTCCAGGTGCCGAGCCGCAAGCCCACTGACTTATCCCGGTTGATTTTCGCTCCCGTTACCGCTTCGTAGTCTCTCAGTGTCTCGCCGACAAGCTCGATGTGCTTTTGGCTAGACACTATGACGGTGACGTCGTCCGCGTATGCCGACACGCTCGCCCCGCATCCCAACTCTCGCGGGATGCCCCTCAGCGTCGCCAGCTTCCGCAGTAGTGGCTCGAGAGTCAACACGTACAGAAGCGACGAGAGGGGGCATCCCTGACGGACCGAACGTGCAATGTCGAAGGGTCTTGATAGATGCCCATTGACGCGAACTACCGAACGGATGCCTCTGTACAAGGCAGCCATCCAGCCGCGGAAAATGGGACCGAAGCCGGCTGCTATGAGGACAGCCTCCAAGTATTGATGGTCTACTCTATCGAAAGCTTTCGATTGATCTAAATTGATCAGGGCCCCACCCATGCCAGGTTCCTTAACTACCCTCTCTATGATGTAGCGCATCAGATGGAGGTTGTCATGGATGCTCCTGCCCGGCACCGCGCACGTTTGCGCCTTGCCGATCAGTTTCTCGATGACAAGCGCCAACCGCTTGGCTAACACCTTGGCCAAAATTTTCAAGTCTGCATTGAGCAGAGTGATGGGCCTAAAGTTATCTATGACGTCCCCCTTGTTTGGATCTTTCTTCAGCAGCGTTACGGCTCCTCGACTCACAAAACCGGGAATGCTCCCGTTTCGCTGCCAGTTGCAGTACACCGCCACCAAGACGTCTCCAAACAAGTCTGGCTTACAGTTGTAAAGCTCGTAGGGCAGACCATCCAAATCCGGAGATTTGTCTCTCGAGCATCCCGCCATCGCGTCCCTCACTTCCGCCGCCGTGATGGCACCTTCGCAGCACTCCGCCTCTCTTGCCGAGAGTCGTGGCAGGCTGTGCAGGTAGGCACTGAAGTCCACCCTGCGTTCTCGCTCGCCATTCGTCCCAAACAGTCGAGCAAAGTGCCGCTGAAAGGCCTCACACATTTTGCTTGGCTCGAGCAGTTCGCGCCCCTGTTCGTCCACCAGAGACCGAATGGTGGCTTTGTTGCCCTGTTGCGCCTCCGCCACCCGGGCCTCTCGTGCGGCTCCAACACCTTCGTTTCTTAGAGCACGCATCCTAGCCCTGACAACGCACCCTTCGTGTTTGGCGTTGAAGTGTTGGTCAAGGGCCAACCTCGCCGCCAAAACGTCGGATGCGATGCCACTTCTAATTGCCTCTTCTAGCTTCTTAACTAGTTCACCCTCTACTCTGTTTCTGTCTATGACTAGTGCTTTGCTATACCTAACCGCTTCTGCTTTTATTGCTCTCTTGAGGGCAAACCACCATTTGTTATTGATGATGGCTCCTGTCAAAGCCCTCTTTACTAACGTGCTAATCCGGTCTCTGAAAACTGGTCTCGACGGGAAAGACGCGTTTAGTTTCCAGTAACCGGAGCCCTGCCTATGTGTCTTATCTAAGTCTAGCGTACACGTCACAAGTTTGTGATCCGTGTAGCTGACTATGTGAAATTGTGGACACCCTATGCTATCTCTATCTACTCTCCTACACCGTATTCTATCTAGATACGATCTCGACGACCCGATGCGGTTTGTCCATGTCCACATTGGCGCATTCGGGTAATCGAGTCGGTACCTGTCAGACAGTTGAAAGCGTCTGAGCAGGTCTTTGAGGCATTTGCATCCCCGTCTATTCCTATCTCTGCCCACAAAGTCTAGATGCGTGTCCAAGGTAGCATTCCAATCCCCCACTAAAAGTAAAGGACGAGACGTTCCTAGGAATACTTCTAGACGTCGAAAGAAATCCGGCCTACCTGTTAAAGGTGGTGCGTATACTGATATGAGTCGAAAAGCACACCCATCGCTGCCATCGACATCCAGAACAACCAATCTACCCTCCGGGTCTATGAATACTGTCTTTACTTCGAGATCCAGACTCTTGCGAAAGAGTACCGCCGTGCCACTACCGCCCATTCTCGGCAGACAGGGAGAAAAATAAATGTTAAACTGTCTGCCAAACATGGACGATAGGGCCCGCGGATCATGGAGTCTGGTCTCGCTTATGGCTATGATTTCTAGTTTATGTGACTTTATGTCATTTAGGAGGTACCCTTGTTTCCAAGGGGACCCCAAGCCACGCGCATTTACACAACCAATCTTGAGCATCATTTTGATTTGAGTGTTAAAGTTTTATAAAGAGAGTCACTTACCGTTTGAGAGTTTTTGTGTCTCCTCCTTCGGGTTTTCTTCGAGGAGATCACTATATAGTTTTTTCGCCAGGTATTTTTGGCATTTGCCAACTGCCTTTGGAAAAATAGATTTTAGTGTGTGGTGCAGGGTTGGTGTTATGTGTAGTATTTTGATGTGTTCTGGCGGTGTTGTGTATGGGTGGTTGCTGGTTTTTATGTCTTCGTTTGTTATGTTTGTTTTTGTGTTGATGTATTCCATCAACTCTGAGTTTTTTTGTGTTGATGGCAGTGAGCATTGTGTGTGTACTTGCTTTTGGGGTTTTGTTGCTTGTGTTGTAGTTGTGTGTGCTTGTGTTGGTGTCTGGAGTGTTTTCGGGAGTTGTGTATCTCCCTGCTTTGTTTGTGTTTGCTTTTCTTTTCTTGCTCCTCTTCCTCCTTCCTTTCTGGGCTATTTGCCATTCCTCATTACTTTCATCTTCCGACGAAGGTTCTGAGGAATCGGAAGGGGGTAGGGGCAAATTGTGAGCGTCTGTGTGTGCTTGTGTGAGTGGTTGTGTTGCTGTTTTTGTTGGTGCTGATGGCTTGTTATTTGTGTGAGGTGTGTGTGATGTGGGGGAGGGGGAAACAGTCTTGGAATTTTCTTTCTTTTCCCCTGCTTCCTCACTTGTTGTTTTTGCAGATGCTGTTGTCTTCTCAGTTGCCAGTGTTGCTTGTGTTTCTCTTGTTTTGATTGTTGATGGTGGTGTTGGTAGTAGGGGTTTTTTTTCGGGTTTTGGTGGTTGCCCTTGTTGCTTTTTTTGGTTGGCGGCGGTTGGGCAACTGTCCTTGAGGTGTGCCTCGCTGCCGCATACATAACAACGTGGCCGCCTTCCTTCCACCACTACATATAACTTGTGGTCCTTTGCCAGTTGGATGTGTGTGGGGATCTTTTGGCACTCCTCTTCAGTGATGTGGAGGAGGATTTCGACTTTTTTTCCCCCTTCCCAGTTTTTCTCCTCTGCAGTAGCAATTTCTAATATATTTGCCTCCTCCATTTCGAGGCATATAGAACCTACTATCCACTGTGTTTCCACTTGTGAAGGGACATTCTTTACTGTCACCTTCGTCACTCTCTGTCCAAGATAACTCGGTATCATCACCAAGTCATCTGTGTGGAGAGAGAGTGTTGAAAATTCCTTCGCTAACTGTTCGCTCTTAAAGCGTACTAGGACCGTGGCAAATTTTCGTCCCCAAGTAACATGACTTTGAAAGGGCCATATCGGTTTGAGACAAATCTCAATTTTTTGGGTGGAGAAATTCTCCGGTCGCTTCGTTTTCTTGTTGATAAGTCTGTATGATATGTGCTTCTTGTTTGTATTTTCAATAATTGCTTTTGGTATGTGTATTTGTACAGTGTCACCTTCTTTCGTGAGAAGGGATTTTGTGTCATTGATTTGTTTTTGGGTGAATGTTAATATTGTTCTTTTTTCTTTTGTTGCATCGGCAAAATTTGTTTTTGTGATGCTGGCAGATATGTTGTTTGTGGCGTTTGTGGTGTTGTTTATCTTGTTCGTCTTGTAGTTGTTGATGGTGGTATTGACAGTGGTGTTGGTACTGCCAGGTTCAAAGGTGGTGGTAGTGGCGGCAGAGTTTGTCGAAGTAGTGGTGGTGTTGGTGTTGAAGGTCGGTGTCCTGTTGTTGTTGCTGTTGTTATTGTCACTGGTAGTAGCAGTGGTGAGGACAGTGGTCGTGTTAGCAAGGACATTTGTGTCGTTGTCGTTGTTGTTGCTGTTGTTGTTGTTGTCTTTGTCGTTGTTGTTGTTGTTGTCACTGGTGACGGTGGCAGGCAAGACTGCTGTAGCAGCAGAGTTTGTACACGTGATGGTGGTAGTGGTGGTGGTTGAGGCAGCAGCAGTTGACTCAGAATCATTGCTCTTCTTCATCACTTGTCTGCGTTCATGCGGAACGGCATTAAGTGTTTTCGCCTCTGGCATTAGGAGCGGGAAGTCGGCCTCGTTGAAAACCTTAGCCATATTCGTTTTAAAGAATATGGCTAGGAACGAGGAAGATATGTTTGAATTTTTGGAAATAAGGCTCTAAATAGAGCTATTTCCGATTTGAAAAATATATGTTCACGAAGTATTTTGTGTTATACACAACTTATACAAAATTTTAAAACAAAATAGGTCTTTTAAGAGGTGAAAAATGCAACTTACATGGGAGCCGATGTGTCTACCGTCCGTCCATGATGATAGATACATTTCTTTTATTAGCCACACAGGGCTCAACGAAGATGGGACAAATACAATGTAGAGCTTTTCTTTTTGGGAGGGGGAAGGAAGGAAAAAAAAAAAAATTGGTGGTGTCGATCAAAAGGGATCGTAGGAAGGGAAAAAGGGGCAGTTCGATCAAAAGGGATCGAAAAAAAAAGAAAAGGAAAGGCCGATCAATAGGGATCGTGTATCACACAGTAATGTTCTCGTGTAAAAAGAGGGGAGGACAGTTTAGGTTTAGCCGTGGAAGGAAAAGCCCACGGAAAAGACCACGGTAACCTTGGTCAATATTCTCATTGAAGAAACTATAACAGTAAGTGACTCTCTTTTGCCTTTTTGTTTTATTTTTTTTTTCTTGTTCATAGGGTTATGCTCAAGATCGCTCCGTCGTTCACACGTGCCATCCTTGCTACATTCACCCATCTTTTTTTGAAGCATTCACTAGACAAGACTTCCCTTTCTACTCTCAACTTCCTCTTCAGGTGATACTTGAAGAAGTTGATGAGAGATTGCCCAGAGAGGAAAGTCTTTGTCTCTAGACCTTTCAGACGCGTCCACCATACACATTCTTTCGCCATAGCCACAAGTACGATGAAAATAGCTCTTCCTTCCCGTTTAAAGGAAGGAGGCGCGACAATATTCACGATAGACTCGGCTGATAGACCGACTCGTCCCACACGCGATAGCAGTTGTTCGACGTAAGCCCACAGCTCGGAAATGGTGGGACACTGTACGAGTGCGTGCAGAACGGTTTCGTCGCTCTGCCGGCATCTCGGACAGGTCGGCCCCGTGTTTCTCGAGCCATGCCTGTAGAGCTTATCCCGAACGGGTAGTGCTTCTCGATAGCACTGCCAGGCCAGGGATCTCTGGAAGTTGTCCATAGGTCCCGGCCCGAAGGTCGTCTTAAACAGGCGGGTCAGGTATTCCTCGTCGACGCCCAGGTTCGCCCCGAGATCGTCGTCGTACCTTCCCTCCACTAATCCACTATAGAATGCGTTAGTTGTGATGCAGTCGCTCAAGGTTGACCCGGGTTGTTGGAGTTGCCGAAGAGCAGCGCGACACTCGCGGTGCCATTCGCCCTTCCTCGGCCTCTTCTTGATCCATGACTGCAGTTCGGTCATGGAGACGAGCTGCGGGAAAGCGCGCCGCACAAACGGTGACCACACCTGTTCACCGCTGTCTACGTAGAGCCGAAGATGTCGCAGTCTCAGCGCGTGTCTGCGCATCATCAACCACGGCATGCCCAGTCCTCCTTTTAACGGGTGTTGGCAGCAAACGGATCGCCTAACCATCGGAACGCTTCCTTTCCACAAGAAGCGGAAGAGGAAGCGCTCCAGTTTGGTGATGGTAGGGTCGGGACAAGGAACGACGGTCAGGCGGTAGTAGATGACGGACGCGATGTACGTGTTCGCCACCTCCGCCCGACCTTTCAGGGAAAGCTTCCTCTCGGCCCATTGCCGGGCTAGAGTGGCCACCCTTCTCGTTATCTCGTCCCAGTTCTTCTCCGTTTGGAGGTCTGGACCAAACCAGACCCCGAGCATCTCAACCGGACCGTCAGTCCAACGTCCCACGACGGAGGCGCTACTTGACGGCATGGGGTTGCTTCTCCAGGTGCCGAGCCGCAAGCCCACTGACTTATCCCGGTTGATTTTTGCTCCCGTTACCGCTTCGTAGTCTCTCAGTGTCTCGCCGACAAGCTCGATGTGCTTTTGGCTAGACACTATGACGGTGACGTCGTCCGCGTATGCCGACACGCTCGTCCCGCATCCCAACTCTCGCGGGATGCCCCTCAGCGTCGCCAGCTTCCGCAGTAGTGGCTCGAGAGTCAACACGTACAGAAGCGACGAGAGGGGGCATCCCTGACGGACCGAACGTGCAATGTCGAAGGGTCTTGATAGATGCCCATTGACGCGAACTACCGAACGGATGCCTCTGTACAAGGCAGCCATCCAGCCGCGGAAAATGGGACCGAAGCCGGCTGCTATGAGGACAGCCTCCAAGTATTGATGGTCTACTCTATCGAAAGCTTTCGATTGATCTAAATTGATCAGGGCCCCACCCATGCCAGGTTCCTTAACTACCCTCTCTATGATGTAGCGCATCAGATGGAGGTTGTCATGGATGCTCCTGTCCGGCACCGCGCACGTTTGCGCCTTGCCGATCAGTTTCTCGATGACAAGCGCCAACCGCTTGGCTAACACCTTGGCCAAAATTTTCAAGTCTGCATTGAGCAGAGTGATGGGCCTAAAGTTATCTATGACGTCCCCCTTGTTTGGATCTTTCTTCAGCAGCGTTACGGCTCCTCGACTCACAAAACCGGGAATGCTCCCGTTTTGCTGCCAGTTGCAGTACACCGCCACCAAGACGTCTCCAAACAAGTCTGGCTTACAGTTGTAAAGCTCGTAGGGCAGACCATCCAAACCCGGAGATTTGTCCCTCGAGCATCCCGCCATCGCGTCCCTCACTTCCGCCGCCGTGATGGCACCTTCGCAGCACTCCGCCTCTCTTGCCGAGAGTCGTGGCAGGCTGTGCAGGTAGGCACTGAAGTCCACCCTGCGTTCTCGCTCGCCATTCGTCCCAAACAGTCGAGCAAAGTGCCGCTGAAAGGCCTCACACATTTTGCTTGGCTCGAGCAGTTCGCGCCCCTGTTCGTCCACCAGAGACCGAATGGTGGCTTTGTTGCCCTGTTGCGCCTCCGCCACCCGGGCCTCTCGTGCGGCTCCAACACCTTCGTTTCTTAGAGCACGCATCCTAGCCCTGACAACGCACCCTTCGTGTTTGGCGTTGAAGTGTTGGTCAAGGGCCAACCTCGCCGCCAAAACGTCGGATGCGATGCCACTTCTAATTGCCTCTTCTAGCTTCTTAACTAGTTCACCCTCTACTCTGTTTCTGTCTATGGCTAGTGCTTTGCTATACCTAACCGCTTCCGCTTTTATTGCTCTCTTGAGGGCAAACCACCATTTGTTATTGATGATGGCTCCTGTCAAAGCCCTCTTTACTAACGTGCTAATCCGGTCTCTGAAAACTGGTCTCGACGGGAAAGACGCGTTTAGTTTCCAGTAACCGGAGCCCTGCCTATGTGTCTTATCTAAGTCTAGCGTACACGTCACAAGTTTGTGATCCGTGTAGCTGACTATGTGAAATTGTGGACACCCTATGCTATCTCTATCTACTCTCCTACACAGTATTCTATCTAGATACGATCTCGACGACCCGATGCGGTTTGTCCATGTCCACATTGGCGCATTCGGGTAATCGAGTTGGTACCTGTCAGACAGTTGAAAGCGTCTGAGCAGGTCTTTGAGGCATTTGCATCCCCGTCTATTCCTATCTCTGCCCACATAGTCTAGATGCGTGTCCAAGGTAGCATTCCAATCCCCCACTAAAAGTAAAGGACGAGACGTTCCTAGGAATACTTCTAGACGTCGAAAGAAATCCGGCCTACCTGTTAAAGGTGGTGCGTATACTGATATGAGTCGAAAAGCACACCCATCGCTGCCATCGACATCCAGAACAACCAATCTACCCTCCGGGTCTATGAATACTGTCTTTACTTCGAGATCCAGACTCTTGCGAAAGAGTACCGCCGTGCCACTACCGCCCATTCTCGGCAGACAGGGAGAAAAATAAATGTTAAACTGTCTGCCAAACATGGACGATAGGGCTCGCGGATCATGGAGTCTGGTCTCGCTTATGGCTATGATTTCTAGTTTATGTGACTTTATGTCATTTAGGAGGTACCCTTGTTTCCAAGGGGACCCCAAGCCACGCGCATTTACACAACCAATCTTGAGCATCATTTTGATTTGAGTGTTAAAGTTTTATAAAGAGAGTCACTTATAGATAGATAGATAGATAGATAGATTGATGGATAGATAGATAGATAGATAGATAGATAGATAGATAGATAGATAGGTAGATAGGTAGATAGATAGATAGATAGATAGATAGATAGATAGATGGATGGATGGATGGATGGATGGAGATAGAGAGAGAGGGGGAAGACAGACAGAGACACAGGCAAACAGGGAGTGAGAAATAATAACGGATAGACAGAGAGAAAAGGGGGGAAAGAAAGATATATAGATAAAGAGAGGGGATATAGAAGGGAAAGAGAGACAGACAGACAGACAGAGACAAAGACAGAGACAGAGAGGGAAAGGAAGGAAGGAATGCAGGAAGGAAGGAAGGAAGGAAGGAAGGAAGGAAGGAAGGAAGGAAGGAAGGAAAAAAGGAATAAATTAAATGAAAGAAAGAAAGAAAGAAAGGAATAAAGAAAGGAAGGAAGAAAGAAAGAAAGAAAGAAAGAAAGAAAGAAAGAAAGAAAGAAAGAAAGAAAGAAAGAAAGAAAGAAAGAAAGAGATGAGGGAAGTATATGAAAGAGAAAGAAAAGTATATGTAAGAACAGAAATACGAAGAAGAAGAAAAAAGAATGAAAGGAAGAAGCAAGAACAAAAAGAAAAAAAGAAAGAATGAATGAATGAATAAATGAATGAATGAATGAATAAATGAACAGAAGGAAAACGAAAAAGAGATGAAATTATGTTCTACAGATATGTGAAGAAAATAAAAGGAATTTTAAAGTTTTTATTGATGTTTAAAACGAGGTCAGGTGTGGTGGGGTAGAATTTTTGATCAGACGAAGTCCAGACTTTTATGTTTTATATTGGAAGTCCCTTCTTGCAGCTTGTTCACTTCATATAAAGGTAAAGTCGTAGCATCGACAACGTGTTGCAGATTTGTGCACTCTTAGATTAAATATTTCGTTTATAGGAGCTACGACTATTATTATCTGTGTTCATGTGCGTACACACACACACACACACACACACACACACACACACACACACACACACACACACACACACACACACACACACACACGACCGCACGTGTCTGCAGGCAGGCAAGTGAATCTGTGTCAGGCGAAATGCTCAGCGCTATTTCGTCTGCCGTTACGTTCTGAGTTCAAATTCCGTCGATGTCGACTTTGCCTTTCATCATTTCGGGGTCGATTAAATAAGTACCAGTTATGCACTGGAGTCGATGTAATCGACTTAATCCATTTGTTTGTCCGCTCTGTGTTTAGCCCGCTGCGTTCTTGTCCCATTTTTCTATATTTTATATATAAAATATAGCGGCGTACGTAAACTTTGGTTTCTTATATGTAAGTATATATATATATATATATATATATATATATATATATATATATATATCTAAATTTTATACGACTGTATTATTCTTTCTATTTCTTCATTCTTTCCTTCTTTCTATCAGACCTTTCACACTTCATTCATTCCACTCTTCGTTCTTTCGTTTCCCCTCTCTTACATTCCCTGCCTTCTCTTCATGCCCACTTTCCCTCATCTTTCAGTTCACTGTGTCTCTTTCATCTTTTTCTCGCTCCTCCTTAATTTGTCTATCCCTCTGCCTCTACCTCTCTCTCTTCTCTCCTCACGTGACCGGTGTTCGGCCAGATATGACCTTTCTTTCTTGGTTCGACTACCATCCGTGCAACATTTATATTTCTCCCATTGCCAGTTAAATCTTATGTCCCTGCCGTAAGGCTTTACTTCTACACACGCCAGCTTAATTTAATTCGTCCTTAGTCGAGAGACACATGTTGTTGATGTCCTGTTTATTGCATTTATATTTCTGTAACATTTCTCTCTTCTTTTCCGTCCTTGTTTTCGTATACATTCGCTGCTTTCTTCCAAGGAATCTAATGCTCTTAGCTTAGTTTTTCTTTGGGGTTGGCCAGACTCGAGTATAACCAACCGAAATTGCAAAGATAATCTGGAACTCAACTGAGGATAGAAAACTCCGAATGACTCGTCCTTGTTTTCTTTGTATCGTCTGTCTGGATGTTTTGCGTTCTTGTCCCATTTTTGTATTATATATATATATATATATATATATATATATATATACGTGCGCGCGCACACACACGCACACGCAAATATTTAAAACTTACGACACCTGTTTCGGTAGAATTCTTTTGATGTATTCGTAGATTACATCATAACACTACCTGGACTGGATGGTGTGGTGTGTTCTTGTAGCAAAGCACTTCATCCTACGTTGTTCAGCGATCACTCTGACACCCGACATGTGGTACATCATGTACCTGTTCAAGCAATGTTGATCTGATGGAGGGAGTGAGCTAATGTACGGTGCACACTTTAATCTCTATAAACAAAGTCATTAATGCAGGTCGTTCAGCAAGATATTGCAGAACCGTCTTTCTCAGACTACGATAACCTAAAATCAACATCAGATCTACTGGTTACCTATTCTCCTCCATCACTCACCAATGGGATTCTTACATTAAAAAAGTTGTTAAAAGCTATGTTATTGCCCTCGGCGTTAGGAAAGCTTTCGATTGCATCTGGTATGAGAATCTTCTTTCAAATCATCTCACTTGTGGGCTTCGCCTATCTCTCATCTCTTGGAACCGTAGCTTCCTCTCAGACTACACTATCGCTTCATGCATTAACGGAACTCTTTCTGTCCATCATCGTATCAAATCAGACATGTACCAGGTTTCGGTTTTTCCCTCCAGTCTCTTCCTTCTATCCAACAATAACCTACTTGTCACGATGCCCAATTAATGCCGCTCCTACACTCATGACTACCACAATCATTCCCAACTATATTTAAATCCACTCACAACTTGGTCATCAAACCAACGCGAAGTCTATTTTACGTATTGGCTCTAAATATGTAGGAATATACAGTACCGGACCAACTATCCGACAAGCTTGGGACGGAGATGTTCCGGATTTCTGGAATTTTCGGTTTTCTGAAGACAATCCATATATATATATATATATATATATATATATATATATATATATATATATATATATATACTATAAACTATGAAAAGTGCAGAGTTGGATTATATTTAACTGATTCAGATTTATACATTTCTAAAGAAGGGTGTGTTTGATATTTATCAATCCACTTGAAATTCTTAAAATATCTCAAACTGTACTTATAAGATGAAAATTAAATGAAGTAAATATAGTAAAGACCATTATTTTATTTAACAAATACAGGTACAAATTAATTCAATTCTAAAGTAGATCATGTTTAATTTATATATATACACGCTTAATGCAAATTAAACAACTTCAAAAATAGGGTCTCATTCGTCAATATAAGGTACAGTGCATATATTGCAAGGCAGCGCATAATATTCCTGGATTTCTGGAAATTCATGCTTTCTGGAAATTCCCGATTTCTGAAAGCCTGATAAGAGGTCTGGTGCTGTATTACATGTTGGATTTATATCTATGTGTTTGAGTATAAGAGTTTATATATTTTGACAAGATCAAGTCTGACTGATTTTAGTGACCCGTTGAAGTCATATTAGTACTGCTGTTGCTCTACCCAAGTTAGCCCTCTGAGGACGGACCTATTATCAGGGACATTATAATCATATTGTGCAGGTACGTAGCCGCGTGTTTAGTGTATTTCAAAGACAATGTACTGCCTGGTCTAGGAATCGAACCCAAAACCTTATGATACTCAGCGAAATACACTAAACACGCGGCTACGTGCCTGCACAATATGTTTATAACATCATTGATAATAGGTTCGTCCGGTGAGGGCTAACTTGGGTTAAGCAAGACATTTCATTGCACACTCCTCCAGTCCACTCGACTAAAATTACAGCTCTTTTATCCACAAGTTGTCAAATCCTTGATGTTTCACTTGGTGAAAGGTGAGAGGACTGATAATCACCTTATATCTGTTCACTACTACATAGGCACCGAAAATGTATTGGTGAAACCATGATACATGGTGCACGCTATCAAGTCATATTCGCTTGCCACTGCCGGTCGTAATTTTAGAAGCATAGTGTATTTCGGTCTACATTACCCAATATACCCTTACTTTCTGATGATAGTAGAGTGTAGTCTGAGGAAGATTTTGGCTGCTATATCTAGAGAAAGTTGAGCATTTATAGAGTTTTCCTTTGTATGTAACTGCAACAACAGGACTACCCAGGATGCTAATTTGATGAAATTGTATAGATTAGATTTCCTATTACTCCACTTCATTTTTTTTTCGGGAAAGAAAAGAAGAAATTCCATTCTCTCTATCTTTCTATTTTCATTTTTAAAATACTTTTCATTCATTTATTTCGTTTATTTATTGATAATAATTCTTTAAATTTTAATATTTTCGAAAATGTTCGAGCACTTGATATTTGGAAGTGTATGAGAATGTAACAGCTGCTGGCATTTTGAAAAACACAAAAACAATTTCATGAACAGAGTCTACGACTTCATCACAACAAATTTACAAATAACGTTGCTGTTATTAAGGAAAATGGAATAATGAAACCAGGAGAATATGGTTACTTTCACACCTGTTTTGCGTAACAAAACCAAAGAAAACTTTAAAATGTGTCCAACATGAATCGTCTACGATGCAAAGTGACAATGGTTAAAAATGTTAAAATGCAACTGTATTGGTTCGTGTCTTGTCATCGACAATGCTTTGCCTCATTAGACAACAGAACAAACTTTTCCTAAACTAAACAATAATCACAAAAATTGATTCATCAGGAATTTTAGCAATGAAATTACGTTGCTGTTATGTTTATGAGGAGGAGAAATATTTAATGCTTTCAGGAAAATCCTAGTTTATTTTTTTGATAAATCATAATGGTTTGATTTTTGATTAAGGGCTGCAATTTTGAGGGGAGGGCTTGATCGATACTGTTGATCCCAGTACTTGGTAGAGAAAAACAAACTCGACCTCAGCGCATTTGAATCCAGAGCATAAAGAACCGGAAAAAATATAGCAGTTTTTTGACGCCCTAACAATTCCGCCAGCTCGTCGCCCTATTTATGACAAATCATAATGATTTATCATAATGGTTAATCATGAATATCTCCCGCTGGGACCAACGTTTCTTTTAAAGGTGGATAGCCGACAGAATTGTTAGCTAGTCGGACAAAATACTTAGCGGCATTTCTTCCGGTTCTTTTAGTTCTGAGTTGATATTCCGCTGAAGTCGATTTGCCTTTCAACGTTTTGGGGTCGATAAAATAAGTAGCAGTCGAGTACTGGGGCTGATGCATGTATATATATATATATATATATATATATATATATATACGGAAGCCTGCTTCATATTGTTTGTATAATTTACGCTGTTTTGAAAGCGGTAAGCGGACAGAATTGTTGTCAAGCTGTGCAAAATGCTTAGCAGCATTTCATCCGTCTTTACGTTCTGAGATTAAGTTCTGCCGTAGACGACTTTGCCTTTGATTGATAAAATAATTACCAGCCAATTATTGGGGTCGATGTGATTGACTACCCACTTCCCTCAAGAAACTGCTGACACTGTTCAAAGAACTTGAAACAATTATTTACATTGTTATGAGGCAGTGTGCTGCTTTATAGACTCATTAACACGCCGGACAAAATGCTTAGCGGCATTTCGTCCATCTTTCCTATCTGGGTTCATATCCAGCAGAGGTTGACTTTGCTTTACATCCTTCCAGAGTCGATAAAAATAAATACTAGTTGAGCACTGGAGTCGATGTATTCGGTAACCCCTTCGTTTCCACCAAATTTCATGCCTTGTATCTATAGCAGAAAGGATTGTCGACGCAGTTAATTTTACTGATTATTGTCCCGTTATTTTATCATTTTGGTTTTTACAAGGAGATGCTGAAAAGTTCCTGACTAGGGGTAAAAGAAAATACTGGAAGATCAGTTAATTAATGTTTTTATTGAACATATTCCTCTCTTAGATTCACACACTTACTGCAGCAGTCCTTCAGTTTTCTAACCCCTGCAAAAGAACTCGGAAGGTTTGGCGTCGAATCAGGCCTTTTGCGCTACTCTTAAAACCGGGAACGTTTCAGCATCTCCTTGTATATTTTAGCCTAATGGGAGAGAGGAAGAGGGTATTACTAAATCGAAAAGCTAAGCTGTATCCTGGCAACAGAATAAATTTGAACTCAGAACATAAAGCGCCACGCCGGAGCAAATACCACAGGGCATCCGGTTAGATATTCCTACTTTTCCAGTAATTCACCGTTTTGGATTGACACCATTTTATAGATCCTCGAATGTATTAAAAGCAAAGATGACCTCGACGGAAGTGAACTCAGAACCTAACGAATCAGAACAAACATGTCGAAGTGTTCTGCCCGACGCTCTAACGCCTCTGCCACTTCGCTGCTGATGTATTGGTTCTTTTTGTTATTGTTTTGTTTTTTTATATTTGTGTTTACTTTTCTTCTTCCAGTGAAGAAGCAAGACAACCATCACCGTCTTAAGAAATATTTCCCGCTATCAGCATTGTAACGGCTGTTTAGCGGCTATACTGAAGAAACAATGCTACTAACATTAATGCAGAAACAAATAATATATAATAAATAATAAGTAATAAATAATGAATAAAAATATTGTTGCTTTAAATGAAAAATGATGCATAACAATTCTCTTTCGATTTCTAAGAATTAAAAGAAAACTCAATGAATTTGAAATTATGTTGGAAAAAATACAAAATAGACAAAACAATAAAGAAATCCCACAGAACAAATCCAACATCAAAATACGTCAAAGAATTTTAGATTAAATAACAATAAGAGGGAAAATTCATTCTATTTTGGCACAAGGCCAAAATTTTGAGGGGAGGGGTAAGTCGATTACATGCACCTCAGTGTTCAACTGGTACTTATTTTATCAACCTCGAAGGGATGAAAGGCAAGTCGATCTCAATGGAATTTGAACCCAGAATGCGAAAGTGGATGGAGCGTGGCTAAGCATTTGTTCAACATCGCCATTCATTGCTCCAAGGTCGATGAAATAAAGTACCAGTCTAGTACTGGGGTTGATGGTATTGAATTACCTCTTTCTTAAAAATTAATAACTTTGTGCCTAAATTATTAACCATTATTGTAGAGAAGAAAAAGGCGGCGAGCTGGCAGAATCGTTAGGTGGACCAAATGCTTAGCGGTATTTCGTCCGTCGCTACGTTCTGAGTTCAAATTCCTCCGAGGTTGACTTTGCCTTTCATCGTTTCGGGGTCGATAAATTAAGTACCACTGAAACACTGGGGTCGATGTAATCGACTTAATCCTTTCCCCCAAAATTTGAAGCCTTGTGCTTCCAGTAGAAAGGATTATTATAGACAAGAAATATTTCGTTTGACCCTTTAAGTTCTGAGTTCAAATCACGCCGAGGTCCACTTCGCCTTTGATTCTCCTGGGATCGATAAAATAAAGTACCAGTCAAATACTTGGATCAATGTAATCGACTAGCTCTCCACTCTAAATTCAGATCATGCACCGATACCTATATTATATATGTGAAGGCGCTTAGCTCAGTGGTTAGCGCGTCGGATTTACAATCGGGAGATTGCGACTTTGATTCCCGAACCGGGCTGTGTATTGTGTTCTTGAGCAAACACTTTATTTTCACGTTGCTCCAGTTCACTCATCTGTAGAGATGAGATGCGATGTCACTGGTCTAAGCTGTATCGGCCTTTTCCTTGGACAACGTTGGTGGCGTAGAGAGAGGACACTGGGCATGCATGGGCGACTGCTAGTCTTTGCTTTCGTGAAAAATTTTATAGGTCAATCCCAAATTCCTTCGTGACTGAAGGGCGTCTTTACATTTTTTAACCTATTTGAAAAACAATTATTATTCTCGATCTTTTGTTCGAAACTATTATACGTATAACACTCAAACAAATAATAAAAGCAATATGTTTATTTACGCCAAACTTCGTAACTACTTTTAGAGGATAGAATGAAGTTTTCTTCTACTTTATATTCATTAGAATCAATACATTTTAATCTTTGTTGATATCATTCAGTATGTATTCATAGAATCACTAATTGGCAAGTACGAAAGAATGCAGAATTATGCATTTTGTAATATCGAATTTCTTTCTCCCACGTTATGGGTTCAAATAACACCTGAAAGAAGTCCTTAAATTAACTATTTGTAAACACACACAGATCAGTTCAAGGAACCATACACTTATTTTCACTATATAATTTGGCGTTCTGCCTTGTCGGAAAAAAAAATGGTCTATATAAATATGCAGAAACTAGAAAGAAAAAAAAAACAACGGGATGGAAGTGGGTGTTAAAAGCACATATTCTTGAGATGAACTGAAACAAAATGTGTGGTAAGCCAACGGAATCAACTGAAAACAAAACCAATATTTTTGGTTGGTGGCGTTCATGAAAGTGACGGTGGCGTCGAGGTTTTTCTTCTTTTTTTGAGGGAGAGGAAGTATATGGTTCCTTGAACTGATCTCAGTGTGTTACTGATAGTTAATTTAAGGATTTCTTTCTGCTATTATTTGAACTCAAAAACGTAGGAGAAAGGAATTTGAGAAAGGAATTTGATAGTGTGAAAAGCGTAATCTAGCATTTTGGGCTGGTGGTGATGATGATGATGATGGCAGTGGTGGTGGTGGTGGTGGCAGTACTGGTGGTGTTAGTAGTGATGTTGGTGTGGTGTGGTAGTGACGCTGACGGTGAGTGGTAATAGTGGCGGTGGCAGTTTGTTACTCGATGGCAGAGATCATTGGTTGTAATAATAACAATGATGACGATGATAGTGATAATGATGGTGGTGGTGGTGGTGGTGGTCGTCGTCGTCGTCGTAGTGGTGGTTGCGGCGGCGGTGGCGGTGGCGGTGGCGGCGGTGGCGGCGGCGGTGGCGGCGGTGGCGGCGGCGGCGACGGCGGCGACGGCGGCGGTGGCGGCTGCCGTGGCGGCGGTGGCGGCGGTGGCGGCGGTGGCAGCGGCGGTGGCGGCGGCGGTGGCGGCTGCCGTGGCGGCGGCTGCCGTGGCGGCGGTGGCGGTGGCGGTAGCGGCGGTGGCGGTAGCGGCGGTGGCGGTAGCGGCGGCGGCGGTGGTGGTAGGGGTGGCAGCGGTGAAGGTGGCGATGGTGGAGATGATGATAATGATGAAGATGCTGTTGCCGACTATCCTCTTGCTGCTGCTGACGATGATGATGATGATGATGATGATGATGATGATGGTGATAATCATAATTTTAGAAAGGAAGTTGTTAGCGTTCATGGTGCAAATAATGGAGGCGGATGGGGTTGGGGGATAATAATGACAAAATTAACGATGTTCTCATCTGTTATGTTTATATAATATCATATGAAAAATATAAAGAAGAAAACTGGCAAGGATAGGCGGGAAAGTTATGTAAACAAAACGTTTTGGAACAGATTATGAAAGGTTTTGTATGAGGTAGGCGCAGAAATTTGAGCCAGTCCATTATATAACTAAGGAGGTGTTAACAAGAAGAAATAGAAGAAGAAAATTACTGAAGTGTATCAGTGGGTTTGTGAAAATATTAATATTACCTGTATGCAGACAAAATAAATAAATAAATAAATATAAATAGATATAATTATAAATATAGGACGTTGATATGGCTATGGGCAAAATCGTGGCTGTGTGGTTAAGAAGGCTGTTTTGCAATCACATGGTTTCGGGGGTTCAGTCACAGTGCGCTGCAACTTGAGGATGTGTCTTCTGTTACGAATCCAGGTCGAACAATGCCTTATGTGTAGATCTGGTAGACGGAAACTGCGTGCCAGCATATCGAGCACACACACACACACACACACACACACACACACACACACACACACACACACATATATATATATATATGGGAAGAATAAGAAATGAATGAAGTTGAAAGTGCACAGAGAGTGTTTTTAAAAAGATTTATTCTTTTATATTAACATTACTCTATCGGATTTTCAAGTGTAAGCTTTGAGAGAAGTAGATCTATATCACAAACTCTGTAAGTGTATGTGTTTGTGTGTATGTGTTTGTGTGTATGTGTTTGTGTGTATGTGTTTGTGTCTCTTGTGTTTGTGATTATGCCCCCCACCTTTGGTTGACAATAAAAGAGACAGAGAAAATAAGTACCAGACTTTAAAATATATATATTATATATATATATATATATATATATATATATATATATATATAAACACTAGGTCCGATTAAACCCTTCGACTAAACTCCACAAGGCTGCTCCCCATAACGGTTTTAGTCCAATGACTGAAACAAGTAAAAGATTAAAGATAAACATAAACTGAAATAATAATAATGTAATTTAAAAAAATGAAAATCTAGTTCCTATCCTGTAATAAAACTCATGTAAAATGGAATTTAAAATATACCAAATTTCTCAGTCTTTTATTTTGATTTTGATATAGAATTCAGCAGAAATTTCAAATGTTACGTAGGCTTAATTCAATATAAGACACCTACATACATGTATATGATTACAATCAACATGCAGATGTTTTTGACGAGGACATAGCTTTGATTATAAACGCTGCTAGACACACACCTACACACAGACGCACATATGTATACATATATATATAGACATACATATATATATGTATATACATACATATATATATATATATATATATATATATATATATATATATATATATATATATATATATATATATATATATATATATATATAATCAAAATAAGCAACAAGGATATTCAAGGTTAATGCAGTACGATCGTGGAATTGTTTGGATAATACCATACTTAATTCTGGTACCTAAGCTTAAGTACCATATTCACCTTGAATCTATATATATATATATATATATATATATATATATATATATTTATATTGTTTGTAAATCAGTTTATACTTTTATGAGCTACTAATAATTTCATGCGATGAAAACGACTCAGATAGGATTCTATGACACGTCTGGTGCCTTCATGTAATCCTCAGGCTTACGCTCACATGCCAAAACGAGCTAAAACAAGACGATATAATATCTGAAAATACGAGAAGCGGTGAGAAGAAAATAAATGTAAAAGATGGAAGGTTGAAACACCGGAAAACGAAAGAAAAAGGAGTTATGTCCCCTTTGACCGTAATTTATTGTAAGGCTGAATGGATAGGGGCCTAGAGTCTGCTGTACAGCTGCTCAGTCCAGATAGAGTCTTTTTTTTTTTTGTCTTTTCCAATTTGCCACCAGGAACTTAACCGTATGTTTACATCCGCTGAAAATTTCAGATCTAGAATTCAGTATGCGATGGAACTCTTAGATCTGAAAAGGATCTGTGGTTTTTCAGCTACGCACGGGTTACACTCTTTTTATCCGTTGACATATGATGTGGACTTTTCAACTATTTTCTATTTGATTGTATGTGGAATGGTGTTAGACTTCAAACCACATACGTGGCTAGCCAACTTAATGGCTTTGCTTTTGGTCCTGTTCCAGAAGGAAGATACATGGTAAGCATAGCAATTTTTGAATTGAAGTCGTATTAACATAACCCAATGTAACTCTTCTTTTCGGTTATGTTATCATCTAGCGTTGCTGTCCACTCGATCAGAGGTGTATGATGAAATCAACTACAGTCAGCGAACAAATACTAATCCTTTCTAAACTAGGCACAAGGCCTGAAATTTTGTGGGGAGGAAGAAGTCGATTGCATCAACACCAGTGTTATCGACCACGAAAAGGATGAAGAGTAAAGTCGACCTCGGCAGAATCTGAACTCTGAATGTAAAAACAGACGAAATCCCGCTAACCATTTTGCCTAGCGTGTTAACGATTAAGCTAGCTCGCCACCTAATAATGAAAAAATAATAACAATATGGTGGTGCCCCAGCATGGCCACAGCTCATGAGGTGAAACTATACAAAAGGAAAATGAAAATGAAAATGAATACAGCTACTATTTACAGCAACTGCCTCAGTAACAGCAGCAGCAGAATTAGTAGTAGTAGTAGTAGTAGTAGTAGTAGTAGTAGTAGTAGTAGTAGTAGTAGTAGTAGTAGTAGTAGTAGATTCGATACACAAGCTCTATTGCTGGGCGTTTGAAGTAAGCTTATATCCCTTGGTGGTTACTTGTCAGAACGTGATCGTACGTGCTTTTAACATTAAAAAAGATTATACTTCTTTAACTACAGAATGTTGTGTTCAAATATCCATGCTACGTTGGCGTGTTAGTAAATACTTTTTTAATGATTGTAAAATAAACATTGAGATACATGCAAGCCAACGAGAGAGCCTCTGCCATGTAGTGTCTATGCAGTCGATTGGTCGACTAGAAATAACTGTGAAATACTTCTCAAATTCTATTCTGATCTTATCAAAAAGGAAGTACACATATTCTTTTCTTTTCTAGGCACAAGGCTTGAGATTTAGGGAGAGTGGGAAAGTCGATTAGATCGATCCCAGCACGCAACTGGTACTTAATTTATCGACCCCGAAAGGTTGAAATTCAAAGTCGACCTCGGCGGAAATTGAACTCAGAACGCAAAGACAGACGAAATACCGCTAAGCATTTCGCCCGGGGTGCTAACATTTCTGCCAGCTCGCCGCCTTCAGAAAGTACACATATTCTTTTCTACTCTAGGCACAGAGCCCGAAATTTTTGTGGGAGGGGTTCAGTCGATTAGATTGACCCCAGTATGCAACTGGTACTTATTTAATCGACCCCAAAAGGATGAACGGCAAAGTCGACTTCGGCAGAATTTGAACTCAGAATGGAAAGACAGACGAAATACCGCTAAGCATTTCACCCGGCATGCTATCGTTTCTTCTTTCTTTATTGCCCACAAAGGGCTAAACATAGAGGGGACAAACAAGGACAGACAAAGGGATTAAGTCGATTACATCGACCCCAGTACGCAACTGGTACTTAATTTATCGATCCCAAAAGAATGAAAGACAAAGTCGACCTCGGCTGAGTATGAACTTAGAACGTAACGGCAGACGAAATACCGCTAAGTATTTTCGCCCGGCACGCTAACGTTTCTGCCAGCTCGCCGCCCTAAGGAAGTACACATATTGAATGAAACAAAGCGACGTAAGAGCTATTGTTGGAACGCTATCAGATTGCAATATTAATATTCAAATCATGTTTAATCGTAAACAATATGTTATTAAGCATTTGGATGCTATATTCTCAGAATTATTGGTAACACATCAGAGTTGAACAACTTCAGAGATTAAGATAAAAATATTCGAAAGTTATATTTCCATTTCCTTGTGCTGTGATGGAATAAAAAGAAAAGAATGTGAGTTATTCGGCCTGGGTCTCACTCTCACTTATACTTTATACATTTCAAACACGCACGCACACACACACACACACACACACACACACACACACACACACACACACACACACACACACACAAGTGAAAGACAGAAGTGAGTATAGCGATAGATAGATAGATAGATAGGTTTCTTTATTAGCCACACAGGGCTCAACACAGAGGGGACAAAATACAAATGTAGAGTTTTTCTTTTCGAGGGGGTCGAAAACAAAGCAGAAAAAAAACAAAAGTGGGGACAACGATGAAAAAAAACATCGCAAAACGTTTGGGGTATTTACAAAAAATACGAAATAATACAAAAAATTCCCAATAAATGGGGAGGTTATCCGTGGAAAGAAAAACCTACGAAAAGACCACGGTAACCTCGGTCTTTAGCGTTACAGTTTGTTAAATAAAATTTCTTTTATTTAAGCAAGAAACGTAAGTAACTCTCTGTTTACAAAATTTTAAAACGTTTTATAGAATCATGGTCAAGGTGGCTTCGTCATTTATACGTGCCATTCTTGCTACATGTATCCATCTTTTTTCGAAACATTTGCTAGACAACACTTGCCTCTCTACTCTCACCTTCCTTTTCAAGTGATACTTGAAAAAGTTGATGAGAGATTGACCAGAGAGGAAAGTATTTGTCTCTAATCCTTTCAGACGCGTCCACCAGATGCATTCTTTGGCCATAGCCACAAGTACGATAAATACAGCTCTTCCTTCCCGTTTAAAGGAAGGAGGCGTGACGATATTGACGATAGACTCGGTTGTTAAACCGACTCGTCCCACACGCGACAGCAGTCGTTCGACATAAGCCCACAGCTCCGAAATGGTTGGACACTGCACGAGTGCGTGCAGAACGGTTTCATCGCTCTGACCGCATCTCGGGCAGGTCGGCCCCGCATTTCGCGAGCCGTGTCTATAGAGCTTATCCCGAACGGGTAGCGCCTCTCGGTAACACTGCCAGGCCAGGGATCTCTGGAAGTTGTCCATAGGTCCCGGCCCGAAAGTCGTCCTGAACAGGCGGGTCAGGTATTCCTCGTCGACGCCCAGGTTCGCCCCGAGATCGTCGTCGTACCTGCCCTCCACTAATCCCCTATAGAATGACTTCGTTGTGATGCAGCCGCTCAAGGTCGACCCGGGACGGCAAAGTTGTTGCAGAGCAACGCGACACTCACGGTGCCATTCGCCATTCCTCGGCCTCTTTTTGATCCACGACTGCAGCTCGGTCATGGAGACGAGCTGCGGGAAAGCGCGTCGCACAAACGGCGACCACACCTGCTCACCGTCGTCTACGTAGAGCCGGAGATGTCGCAGTCTCAGCGCATGTCTGCGCATCATCAACCACGGCATGCCCAGCCCTCCTTTCAGCGGGTGTTGGCAACAAACGGATCGCCTCACCATCGGAACGCTTCCTTTCCACAAAAAGTGGAAGAGGATGCGCTCCATTTCGGTGATGGCGCGATCGGGACAAGGCACGACGGTCAGGCGGTATTCGATGACGGACGTGATGTACGCGTTCGCCACCTCCGCCCGACCTTTTAGGGACAGCTTCCTCTCGGACCATTGCCGGCAGAGAGTGGCCACCCTACTCGTTATCTCGTCCCAGTTCTTCTCCGTTTGCAGGTCCGGACCGAACCAGACTCCGAGCAACTTGACCGGACCGTCCGTCCAGCGTCCCACTACTGAGGCGCTGCCGGACGGTATGGGCTTGCTTCTCCAGGTGCCGAGCAGCAAACCCACCGACTTATCCCGGTTGATTTTCGCTCCCGTCACCGCTTCGTAGTCTTTCAGCGTCTCGCCGACAAGCTCGATGTGCTCGTGGCTAGACGCTATGACGGTGACGTCGTCCGCGTATGCCGACACGCTCGTCCCGCACCCCAGTTCTCGCGGGATGCCCCTCAGCGTCGCCAGCTTCCGCAGTAGTGGCTCGAGAGTCAATACGTACAGGAGCGGCGACAGGGGGCATCCCTGACGAACCGAACGTGCAATGTCGAAGGGTCCCGATAGACGTCCATTGACGCGAACAACCGAACGGATGCCTGTGTACAAGGCAGCCATCCAGCCGCGGAAAACGGGACCGAAGCCGGCCGCTTCGAGGACGGCCTCCAAGTATCGATGGTCTACCCTATCGAAAGCTTTGGATTGATCCAAATTGATCAGGGCCCCACCCATGCCAGGTTCCTTAACTACCCTCTCTATGATGTAGCGCATCAGATGGAGGTTGTCATGGATGCTCCGGCGCGGCACGGCGCACGTCTGCTCCGTGCCGACCAGTTTCTCGATGACAAGCGCCAACCGCTTGGCTAACACCTTGGCCAAAATTTTCATGTCTGCATTGAGCAGAGTGATGGGCCTAAAGTTATCTATGGCGTCCCCCTTGTTTGGATCTTTCTTCAGCAGCGTTACCGCTCTTCGGCTCACAAAACCGGGAATGCTCCCGTTCTGCTGCCAGTTGCAGTACACGACCGCCAAGACTTCTCCAAACAAGTCTGGCATACAGTTGTAAAGCTCGTAGGGCAGACCATCCAAACCCGGAGATTTGTCCGTCGAGCAACCCGCCATCGCGTCCCTCACCTCCTCCGCCGTGATGACCCCTTCGCAGCACTCCGCCTCTCTTGCCGAGAGTCGTGGCAAGCTGTGCAGGTAGGCACTAAAGTCCACCCTGCCTTCTCGCTCGCCACTCCTCCCGAACAGTCGGGCAAAATGCCGCTGAAACGCCTCGCACATCTTGCTCGGCTCGAGCAATTCGCGCCCCTGTTCGTCTACCACAGACCGGATGGTGGCTCTGTTACCCCTCTGCGCCTCCGCCACCCGGGCCTCTCGTGCGGCTCCAACACCTTCATTCCTCAGAGCACGCATCCTTGCCCTGACAGCACACCCTTCGTGTTTAGCATTGAAGTGTTGGTCGAGGGCCAACCTCGCCGCTAAAACGTCGGATGCGATGCCACTTCGCAATGCCTCTTCTAACTTTATCACTAGCTCCCCCTCTTCTCTGTTCCTCTCTACAGCTAGTGCCCTGCTATACCTTATTGCTTCCGCCCTTACTGCTCTCTTGAGGGCAAACCACCATTTGTTGTTGACGATGGCTCCCGTCAAAGCCCTCTTTACTAACGTGCTAATCCGGTCTCTGAAAACCTGTCTCGACGGGAAAGACGCGTTTAGTTTCCAGTAACCGGGACCCTGCCTATGTGCCTTATCTAAGTCTAGCGTACACGTCACAAGTTTGTGATCCGTGTAGCTGACTATGTGGAACTGTGGACATCCTAAACTATCTCTATCTCTTGTCCTACACACTATCCTATCTAGATACGATCTCGACGACCCAATGCGGTTGCTCCAAGTCCACGTTGGCGTATTTGGGTGGTCGAGTCGGTACCTGTCACACAACTGGAAGCGTCTGAGCAGGTCTATGAGGCCTTTGCATCCCCTTCTAGTTTTGTCACTCCCCACGTAGTCTAGGATGCGTGTCCAAGGTAGCATTCCAATCCCCCACTAAAAGTAATGGACGAGACGTTCCCAGGAATACTTCTAGACGTCGAAAGAAGTCTGACCGACCTGTTAAAGGAGGCACATAAACTGCCAGCAACCGAAAAGCGCCTCCATCGCTGCCGTCCACATCTAGGACAACCAGTCTACCCTCCGGGTCCGTAAATATCGTCTTTACTTGGAGATCCAGACTCTTGCGAAAAAGAACCGCCGTGCCACTACCGCCCATCCTCGGCAGACAGGGAGAAAAATAAATGTTAAACTGTCCGCCAAACATGGACTTTAGGGCCCGCGGTTCATGGAGTCTGGTCTCACTAATGGCTATGATATCCAAATTGTGTGACTTGATGTCATTTAAGAGGTACCCTTGTTTCCAAGGGGACCCTAAGCGACGCACATTCACACAACCAATCTTCACCATGATTCTATTTATACGTGTGCTTTAAAGCACAAAACAAAAGAACAGTGTGTTACTTACCGTTAGAAAGTTTTGTTTCCTCCTTGGATTTTTCACCAAGGAGGCTATTGTACAATTTCTTGCACAAATATTTCTGGAATCCCCCTACCGAGTTGGGGTAGAGGGATGTTATTGTGTTGTGTAATGCTGGTGTTACATGAATAATTTTAATGTGTTTTGGCGGTGTTGTACGTGGGTGGTTGTTGGTTTTGATATCGTTATTTGTGATGTTTGTTTTAGAGTTGATGTAATTCATCAACTCTGTGTTTGTACTGTCTATTGCTGTTAGCATTGTTTTTTTTATATTACTATTGGTGTTAGTAGTATTTTCGGGAGATGTGAATCTCCCTGCTTTGTTTGTGTTTGTATTTTGTTTTGTTTTCTTCTTACTGCGCTTCCTCTTTCCTTTCGTAGCTATTTTCCACTCCTCCCCACTCTCTTCATCGGATGATGGGAGATCTGAGGAGTCAGAAAGAGGTAACGGCAAATTTTGTGCGTCTGTGTGTGTTTCTGTGAATGTTTGTGTTGCTGTTTTTATTGATGTTGGCTCCTTGTTATTTATGTGTGGTGTATGTGATATGGGGGAGGGAGAGGCAGTCTTGGAATTTTCTTTTTCTTCTTCTGTTTTTGCAGTTTCTGTTGTCTTTTCTGTTGTGGTTATTGCTGCTATTTCTGTTGTTGTTTTTGTGTTGCTGGTGGTGTTGGTAGTAAGGTTTTTCTGTTGGGGGTATTTGGTAGTTGCTTCTGTTGTTGTTGTTGTTGTTGTTGTTGTTTTTGTTTAGCGGCCAGAGGGCAGTCCTTTTTCAGATGTGCTTCGCTGTTGCATAGGTAACAGCGAGGTCGCCTGCCCTCTACCACCACATACAGCTTGTGGTCCTCTGCCAATCTAATGTTTGGAGGAATTTTCTATGAAGCCTCCTCCGTGATGTGGAGAAGGATTTCCAGATTTTTCCCTCCCCAGTTCTTTTCCTCTCCGACCGTAATCTCCAAAATATTTGCCTCCTCCATTTCCAGGCACACGGCCGATATCAGCCATTGGGTGTCCACCTCCGATGGCACATTTTTTATCATAACTTTGGTCACTCTCTGTCCTAGATAACTCGGTATCATTACCAAGTCATCTGTGCGGAGAGAGAGTGTCGAAAATTGTTTAGCTAAATTTTCATCCAGAAATCTCACTTGCACCGTTCCAAATTTCCTTCCCCAGGTGACATGATTCTGATAAGGCCAAATTTTTCTAAGACAAACTTCAATTTTATCTGTGCTAACATTTTCTACACGTCTGGTTTTTGTGTTTACCAGTTTATAAATGATGCACTTTTTGTTTTTCATTTCTATAATATCTTTTGGTATGTTTATTCTGACATCATCTCCTTCTTTCGTAAGAAGGGATTTTGTGTCTTTTATTTGTTTTTGTGTGAATGTCACTATTGTTCTTTTTTCCTTTAGAGCATTTGCGAAATTTGTTTTTGTTGTGCTGGCGGACATGTTCTTCTGGATATTTTTGTTTATGTTGGTGTATGTACTGCCTGGTTCAAAGGTGGTGGTAGTGGCAGCAGAGTTTGTTGAACAGGTGATGGTGTCATTGCTGAAGGCCGAGAACTTTACTTCCGTGTTGTTGCTGTTGTTGTTGTTGTTGTCGTTGTTGTTGTTGTTGTTGTTGTTGTCGTTGGTGGTGGTGATGATGGCGTCAGCAGCAGTGGTGCTTACGTCAGAGACATTTGTGACGGTTTTTACGCATGGTTTTGTAACCTTGGTTACAGTTTTGTTTTTGTTGTTGGTGTTGGTGGTGGTGGTGGTGGTGGTGGTGGTGGTGAGAGGGCTGTTAGTAGCTGTACTCACAGTCTTTGTGACGTTTACAGCAACTGCGTTCCTGTCACTGCATGAGCACGCGCTATTCTGTTCTTTTTTCTCTTCTGGCATCTGAAGCCTCGGGAAATGCTTGTCAAAAGAACAAGACAAGCGTTCCAAAATTATGTTTCTCGACATTTTTCAAATGTCAAGAAGGAAATTTTTGTATTTTGCTAGGGCCGAAACTGCCCCTGGGGGTCAATTCCTGCCCTTGAAAATACACACAAATGAAGCCTAGGTGCTTCGCAACAAAATTATTTAAAAATTCCAACAAAATGTGGACAGTAAAAGGTCAAATAAACGTTTACCTTCGCAGCCGATGTGACAGCACGTCCGTGAGAAGAGATAGATAGATAGATAGATAGATAGATAGATAGATAGATAGATAGATAGATAGATAGATAGATAGATAGACAGACAGATAGGTGTGTGTGTGTGTCATGATTGTATGTATGCGGTGGATGTTCTTCCGTTTTAATTTTTTTGTGTGTGTGTATGTAACTTCTTCTAGCTGGTTTCTAACTGAGAAACAAAGTTCTCTCAATGGGTTTAGATTTTTAAAAAAAAGCCTCAGTAATGAATACCAAGATGAATTTTACTGTTCAGCTTACAGAATGAATTTGCACCATACATGGTGGTCTGTTTCTTTACCTGACATCACACAGTTTGATATGGGTAAGAATGTAAATTTAAAACGTAGGTGGAAAAGTTGTACGCTTCACTTAGGAATGAAATGTTTATATCCGCTGGGTATCTGACATTGAAAGCAGGAGTTATTTTTTTATTCTGTCTCATAGAATTATATCATTATGACTGTTATATTTGTAAAAGTATTCATGAGAGGGTAAAACCCATGTTTCTTATGCAATATTTTATTATTATACCCAACATCAATATTTTTATTTAACATAAGTGAGTTCTTTCAGTGGATAGTTTTTAATATTAAAAAAGAAAATGTCATACCACATAGGAATGTAGAATACAGATGCTATCTTTAGGCGTATGCTACACACGTGTTAGGTTTCAATGTGATATAATCAATATTTTAGGTCGCATCTTAGGGATTTAACAGCTTTATTATCTCTTTCGTTGGACAGGTATTTAGTAGCTATATCAGGCTTTTGGATGGAAAAAGTATATTGGAAATATAAAGCACTATAATTCGTTTCTTAGTTTAAGAGAAGCAACAATTCTTAGCCAGGCTAGCAATATTCTCAAATTTTCAGGAAACATAACCATAAGGGGGTTGAAAAGGCGCTTTGTCTGGGTCTCGACTACGCAATCCTGTAAAAGAATTAGCGAAAGGATGGTATAAGCTACTAAAATCTTACTCGCTTACAAGTGATGTATATACATATATATATATATATATACATATATATATATATATATATATATATATATATATATATATATATATATATATATATATATTCAATTAGAGGTTAAATTAGCCTCATTAAGGGACAGTAATAGCCAATGAATTACTAATTCATTGCCTAGTATTTTCTTTTTTTGAATAATAATATTCATAAAATAAGAGGTTCAAATATAAATCTTGGTTTATAGATATTCAAAAAGAACATTTAGAAAATGGAGATATAGCATTAATATATTTTATTATTTGCAAGAATCCAACATATTCTCTTACAGCTGTTTCATTTAAGTCTAAAAGATTAAGTTACAATAATTAAATCATCATATTAGGCAAAATCTCATCAGAGGGGTAGAAATGACATACCGTCAGGTTATTAGGTGTTGTGTTTTCGAATCAGCTCAGCAGACTAAGATGATTCGAAAACACAACACCTGACATGATTCGAAAACACATGCCTAATAACCTAACGATATATCTTTTGTACCCCTCTGATTAGATTTTTGCCTAATATAATGATTTATTATTGTAATTTAATATTATAGGCTTAATTGAAACAGCTGTAAGAAAATATGTTGGATTTTTGCAGATAATGAATTATATTAATGCTATATCTCCATTTTCTAAATTTATATATATATATATATATATATATATATATATATATATATATATATATATATATATATATATATATATATATATACATATATATATACAGGGTGTCCCAAAAGTCACTGCTAGGTTTCAATTTTTAATAACTTTCTTAACTTTACAAATAAATGCATGAAAGTTTGATCCTATATAAAGAACATAATGGAAATTAATATGCACATATCGTTCAACCAATAAAATATCTATTACAATCGAATCGCGCTCTTCGTCTTGACTGTTTATAATAATAATAATGATAATAATAATGATAATAATAATAATAATAATAATAATAATAATAATAATAATAATAATAATAATAATAATAATAATAATAATAAGTAGTAGTTTGTATTTCATGCCTAAACTATTACATTTAACATCTCTAATATATTTGACCTATCTGATTTAACCGCATAATTTCCCCACCGCGCTCTCTATCTATCTATCTATCTATCTATCATCTATCTATCTATCTATCTATCTATCTATCTATCTATCTATCTATCTACACGCACACACACACACATATCCATACACAGAATTGAAGTATAAACATCAACAAATATATCCACAGCAATTAAGACCTCATTGAATAACTGGTCGTTAAACACTAACATGTTCTTACATTGCAGTAAATCCAAGTGGAACCGACTTTCATGCATATATATAATTTGCTAAAAGAACCCTTAAGAGTAATTTATTTAGAATAAAAGCAGAAAAAAAGCGTAAATTTCATATATTGTTCATATTTTGTGCTCAACAGTTTTCTCATTAACATACAAAATATTTCTGATGATTTTGGAAAGCATAGCTTTTATATTGAATTCAGATTAGAGTAATTTAAATGAATTAATTATGCATTAACAAATTTGTAATTATACATTTAAATACTGTTTATCCCAATGAAACAGCTGCTGAGCATAATTAAAACATAAATTATATGTGTAATTTATATTCTTTTACTTTTACTCTAAATATGTATTGCTTGTGTATGTGATCGCAATGACCTAGAAGCAGCAACAAAATTTCCCTCAAATTACTTTGCACTGTATTATAAATCAATTAACACATTGGATACCGCACACCAAGTTGTGTATATGCATAGAGGGGATGGTCATGGGTGGAATTTCTTTCATCATAATTCAGCTTAATTTGGGGCTAAACAACAGCACCAACATGAAATTTGTGACTTATTTGACTTCATAAAGAAAATACTCTTAATGCAATTACTTTGTCAGATAATCGTAGAATATTAATGGGATTATAAAGGATTAGAAGTAAAAGCATACATTTGGTTGATATCGGCTTTACAATATAACGTGGCAACTGATAAGCATACTGTAGTCTCTGCATGTGTGCGCATATTTGTGTAGACATGAATGTACGTCTGTATGCATGTATTTGTGTGTGCGTGTATGTGTGTATTTATGTATATGTATTTGTCTTTATGTGTGTGTATGAATATGTGTGGAAGATATATATATATGCAATATCTTTATCTTTAGTTTTCTTAAAATGTCTTTCATGTCTAATGATATTGCCAATTTTGTTTTCATGTGTATAAAGAGGTATAAATTGTGAAGTGGTGGATCGAATGCCATGCTTTTACGGAGCCTAGAGAAGGACTTTCACATTGTCCTCTAAAATCACTTATACAATATAAATTCTTATATAAAACAAAGGTACCCGATGTATAATGAGGAAATAGAGTTGATCCAATCGGTTATATATGTAACAAAATTGTCATCTTGTTGTTGAAATCAGTAATCTATACTTCAGATCGGTGGGCTGAGGTTCTACTTTATGTTTATGCTTACCAGTAGCTCTTTTCCTTGTACTTATTTTGTGACAGAAAAAGGCATAATAGCTACCTACTTACATTTTAATAATTTTGAAGTAATGAACAATGAGCGGATAACCTTGAAAGAAGAGAGAGAGAGAGAGAGAGAGAGAGAAAGAAAGAAAGAAAGAAAGAAAGAAAGAAAGAAAGAAAGTAAATAATGAAGGGAGGAAGGGAGGAGAGAAGAAAGGTAGAAAGAAAAAATATGGAAGGAACGCGAAAAAAAGGGAAGTAGAAAGAAAGAAAGAAAGAAAGAAAGAAAGAAAGAAAGAAAGGAAGGAAGGAAGGAAGGAAGAGAAACAGAGAAAAGAAAGAACAGAAAAAATGGTAGAAAGAAAGCACACAAAGAAGAAAGGAAGAATGAAAGAAATAGAAATAGTAAATTGAAATGAAATAAAAAAGAAGAAATTGGAGTGAGCACACGAGTGAGTTCATTATAGAAAGATTTTTCTCATGATCTAATCAGGAGGACATTGTTACAGCAATATCCTGTTCTTATCATATTAATGAAGTAGGGCGAGAGCTGTGCGGTTGATGTTCGGTTTTAATATCTGTATACTAACAACTGCTGGAGGAAAGAGGACATAGGTAAAAAGAAAATTTCGGATGGTTTAGATTCAGAAAACGAAGGAATGGGCATATTAATTTATGGCAGAGCTTGGTAAGGAATCACAACATAGGGGATGAGAGGATATAGCTGACTGGATTTGCTGGAGATGGTATGTCACCCATCTGTCTATGAAGCGTCTATTTCACACTTTAGTTAAGGAAGGAATCTTGTCAGTTTAGCCTTTCAATAGCTTGACACTGACAGAGATGGCATACTCCTCCTGTAGATGGCATTTCCTCATTAGTAGAGACATGATCTTCGGTGGGACAGAAATTGCGTGTATCCAATGAATCAGTCTGTTGAAGCTTGCATCCACCGCATACCAACATCCTGCAGTTCAAGGATGGGATTTTTCATGATTGAGCTTTACTCCTTTAGGTATGCTTGGTCCAGGACTGTTTATTTTTATATTCACAGCTAATCTTCATATCTGAAGACCTTTCCCCTATCTGTTATCTAGAACTCCAAATTGTCAGGCAAATCAGAACCAAGCTGTTCATTGTAACTGTCGAATCAGTGTTATTACATGGCAGTGAAACATGGACACTGACAAATTTCGGATTCCTACGTTTTAAACGTCGGAGATTATGAATATGCAAAATTTGTTTTTAATTTCATACCCCACTGCACCTCTTCCCTCCTCCCAATTTACATTTTTTATTTTGTTTACTTTGAAGAGATTGTAGTGAATTGACGAACATATGAAAATCTGAATTAAACACAGACAAAAACATTAAAGTGAAAATAATTTGTGTTTTACTTGTGTTTGCCTTAAATAATCGTAAATATTATAATGTAAATTAAATATACACCATTTTATGAGAAACAAACATTAATGTTTAATAATTAATGTTATAAAATTTAATAAGGAGCTCAAATATCACTCCTCCCCAATTTTAGATTTTGAACTTTTTCTTCCATTTATTTATTTATCTGTCTATCTATTTAGCCCTGTCTGTTTATTCATAAAATATATTTGTCAACTAAATGTAGCGGTCCTATAGAAGATGGTGTTACTGTTGTTTTTAGCCCCAGGAAGCAATTCATATCTATCTATCTATCTATCTATCTATCTATCTATCTATCTATCTATCTATTTATCTCTTTATACACATATCTATATGCTTATTGAATTTAAAATTTTGAAAACGTGGTTTCTTGAATATTCGGAATCTCTGTCATCAAAGACAGGGAAAATTTTTTTCGAAAAAGTTCAATTTTAAATGGGAGGTGGTTAAAAATTTTTCTTTGTTTTTGCATATTCGTAATCTCCGATATCTAAAACGTAGGAATCCGGAAAAAAATTTCAAATAAATCCATTTTTCAAGGAGAGGTGCGAAACTGCATTAGCTCCATTTTGTTGTTTCGGCCCGGATTGGAACCCGACCATAATACAATAAAAAAAAAAAACCTAAGGAAGAAATGCTAACGCCCATTTCTTATTTCATTCTTATTTTAGGGCTTTCGAGACTGGTGATGCAGAAGGAATTTATCCACAAACCAGTGGGTTGGTCCGAACGCTTGTATGAAAGTAAACTTTGCTATCGGCATCCAGAGACCAACTTGTGGTTTTAAAACTAGACGACTGTTTATGTCTAACATGTAAAAAATAAGTATGCAGAGAACTTTAAAGAATACTGAATCCACTACTTTTGACTACTATTTTCTTTAAAGACCCGAAAGGATAAAAAGCAAAGTAGATTCCAGAGAGATTTGAACCCTTGAGTGCAGAAAACAGAAAATGATGCCGTGATATATTTTGTTCACTGATCTAACAACTTTGTTAGTTTATCACTTTGGAATAAGAGTTTCTGATTGAGGCACAAAGCCAGAAATGCAGAGGGGAAGGAGTTATTCGATTCCACCGGTCCGAATATTAGTTTGGTACTTCTTGTCAACCCTGAAAATATAAAATGCAAATGTTGACAGAATTTGAACTCAGAACATAAAGAGTGGAAACTAATACTGTAAGGTAATTTTTCGACATTCGAACGGTCATCTATTCACAAATAACTTCACTCTTATTTTCTGCCTTCATGTCTCTCTCTCTCTCTCTCTCTCTCTCTCTCTCTCTCTCCCTTTCTTCACACACAAACTATTTCTCTCTCCCTCTCTCCCTGCATATATGTATATATATATGCACACATACTTTTACATATGCATACATGCAAATATATACATACACACACACACACACACACACACGCAAATATGTATATATACATTCACACAAATACACGCACACATATATAAATTATATATGTATAAATCTATCTATGTCCTCGTCTGTTGTTATTTTTTGTATATTCTCCTATATATACATATACATATATATTCATACACATAACACCCAAAGGTGCCTACATAATCATTGATTATATGAGTGGGTGTACGTATGTGAATATATATGCATATGTATGTGTAGGTGAACGTGTGTGAATATATATGCATATCTATGTATTTATATATATATATATATATATATATATATATATATATATATATATAAATGAATACATATATATATATATATATATATATATATATATATATATATATATATATATATATATAAATGAATACATATATATATATATATATATATAAATGAATACATATATATATATATATATATATATATATAAATGAATACATATATATATATATATATATATATAAATGAATACATATATATATATATATATATATATATATATATATATGTATTCATTTATATATATATATATATATATATATATATATATATATATACCTGTATCCACTACTGCTTATCTATTTATCTGCGCTAGTGTTGTATTCTAAGTATCGAGGCAGAGAAGAAAACAGATTACCATTAAAGAACACTAGATAAACATGATTAGGCTTTATAGTGCCGTATCTTTTATGTTATAAACAGCCTACAGTATATTTTATGTTATCCACATTTTTCTGTATAATTTATTTGACGTCGCCTTTTGTTTGCCGATCATTCTAAAAGATTATGGACATTTTTGGTGCTGCATTTTGTTTAATTGTTACTTCTTTAGAGAACATAATTCCTTAATATCTTGCATATGGGTGTTCCATTTGTTTGTTCGATAGAACTGCGTATTCATTGAAGAATAGTGTAAGTGTGATTATTTCACGTTTACTTGTGCCATTATCGTAATCCCCAAATAGACTCAGAGTGCCTCGGTGTATGGCAAGGTTGAGCATTCGAATTACAGTTACATTTTAATCACTACCGTTCTATAATTTCTGTCTGCACAGCTTTACGCAAACAGCCTGTAGAAGACACTTGTTCAAAAAAATGTCCTACAGTAGCAGGGACACCCAAGACCTCATGACGCGAAATTCTTAAAATTCTGGTATATATATGTGTGTGTGTGTGTGTGTGTGTGTGTGTGTGTGTGTGTGTGTGTGTGTATTATGTATATATAAGTGGCGTCAGGAGCGGTTAGTTTTTACTGGCATCGATTCATATTAGTTGTAATAATGAAGTCAAACCAAATAGTGATACTTAGAAATCATTTAGTTCTTCTTTGCCTTACAGGATATGTATATACATATATGCATACATACACACACATATGTGTATACATAAATATATATATATATATATATATATATATATATATATATATATATACATATACAAATATACTTTATTTTAAGGCTGCAAAAATATCACAAAAGACTGCTACTCAGAGTTTCACGTTCCCGTTCGTCGGACGAACGGGGATGTGAAACCTTGATTAGTAGTTTTGTGATGTTTTTGTGATGTTTTTGCAGCTTTAATAATAAAGCATATTACTCTACATCTGGTATTCGAGTACTATTTTTTCCCACATTGTATCACGTATATATGCTCACTGTGATATATATATATATAATCATAAGCTTAAGACTTGTGAGCGATTACCGAGCATTTGCTAAAGAAAATAGTCTACTATCTGGGTTTATAAGCCCTAGATGGAATACATATATAGTGATGGTTTGTTGCCAACTTAATGTGGCAGTCCCTCGAAAGAGAAAAATGCTACGGCTATCTAGCCCCAAGAAACGCCGTTTCCAATTGGCTACGTGACACAAGCCTTCTGTGTGTGTGTGTGTGTGTGTGTGTGTGTGGTTGATTTCGGTGGTTATTGTCAGTGTTATTTATCGGCGGTTTAAATAAGAGTTTTGATTGTTATTTCCAGCAGATAGACATACTTAGCATGTACTTTGATTACTACAAATTTTAATCCTTCATCTATTTTATGTTTTTGGGGGCCTGCAATCGCCTTTATTATTAATTATGTTATCAATTTAATTATTTTATCCTAGATAATAATTGAGTTAATGGTATCTTTGCAAATATCTTCTGCTGAATTATTTATTTGCTCTGTATACACATATATGTATGTATATATATATATATATATATATATATATATATATATATATTTATTTATTTATATTTATATATTTATATATATAAACATATATTTATACATATATACACACGCACATACACACACACATACACATATGTATGTATGTATACATATAAGACAGTAGGCATTAGGTTTCATATTAAAACTAAGACTAATAGTGTTTCGAAAATACGAAAATTATTTTTATATTGCCGCCATTCCTCTTATAGTTATTATTGTTGTATTAAGTATTATTTTCAAGAAACTTAAGGTAGTGAGCTGGCTGGCAGAATCTGAGTTCAAATTCCGCCGAGGTCGACTTTGCCCATCATTCTCTCGGTGTCGATAAAATAAGTACCAGTTGAACACTGGAATCGATGTAATCGACTCATCCCCACCTCCCCCAAGCTGCCTTGAATAAAAAATTGGAAATAATTATTTACGA